>NW_026651595.1:1523433-1826620 GCF_030265065.1 Corythoichthys intestinalis | reverse complement strand
GTCCTAGAACCAAATTTCCAAATGTAACTACTAGATTGTGATACAATACACTATTGGGTGAAGTTTGGTTGACTTCTGCGCAGCGGTTTGGGAGTTAACATCAAAATTACATTTCTCGGCCATATCGCATAGATCTCACTGTGAAAAGGCTTAAATGACTTTTTTAATTAAGTTTGATGATTGCGCTCAAACCAAATGTCCTAGAACCAAATTTCCAAATGTAACTACTAGATTGTGATACAATACACTATTGGGTGAAGTTTGGTTGACTTCTGCGCAGCGGTTTGGGAGTTAACATCAAAATTACATTTCTCGGCCATATCGCATAGATCTCACTGTGAAAAGGATTAAATGGCTTTTTTGACCTAAGTTTGAGGATTGCGCTCAAATCAAATGTCCTAGAACCAAATTTCCACATGTAACTACTAGATTGTGATACAATACACTATTGGGTGAAGTTTGGTTGACTTCTGCGCAGCGGTTTGGGAGTTAACATCAAAATTACATTTCTCGGCCATATCGCATAGATCTCACTGTGAAAAGGCTTAAATGGCTTTTTTGACCTAAGTTTGAGGATTGCGCTCAAATCAAATGTCCTAGAACCAAATTTCCACATGTAACTACTAGATTGTGATACAATACACTATTGGGTGAAGTTTGGTTGACTTCTGCGCAGCGGTTTGGGAGTTAACATCAAAATTACATTTCTCGGCCATATCGCGTAGATCTCACTGTGAAAAGGCTTAAATTACTTTTTTTAATTAAGTTTGAAGATTGCGCTCAAACCAAATGTCCTAGAACTAAATTTCCAAATGTAACTACTAGATTGTCATAAAATACACTATTGGGTGAAGTTTGGTTGACTTCTGCGCAGCGGTTTGGGAGTTATTATCAAAATTACATTTCTCGGCCATATCGCATAGATCTCACTGTGAAAAGGCTTAAATGACTTTTTTAATTAAGTTTGATGATTGCGCTCAAACCAAATGTCCTAGAACGAAATTTCCAAATGTAACTACTAGATTGTGATACAATACACTATTGGGTGAAGTTTGGTTGACTTCTGCGCAGCGGTTTGGGAGTTAACATCAAAATTACATTTCTCGGCCATATCGCGTAGATCTCACTGTGAAAAGGCTTAAATGGCTTTTTTGACCTAAGTTTGAGGATTGCGCTCAAATCAAATGTCCTAGAACCAAATTTCCACATGTAACTACTAGATTGTGATACAATACACTATTGGGTGAAGTTTTGTTGACTTCTGCGCAGCGGTTTGGGAGTTAACATCAAAATTACATTTCTCGGCCATATCGCGTAGACCTCACTGTGAAAAGGCTTAAATGACTTTTTTAATTAAGTTTGATGATTGCGCTCAAACCAAATGTCCTGGAACCAAATTTCCAAATGTAACTACTAGATTGTGATACAATACACTATTGGGTGAAGTTTGGTTGACTTCTGCGCAGCGGTTTGGGAGTTAACATCAAAATTACATTTCTCGGCCATATCGCGTAGATCTCACTGTGAAAAGGCTTAAATGGCTTTTTTGACCTAAGTTTGAGGATTGCGCTCAAATCAAATGTCCTAGAACCAAATTTCCACATGTAACTACTAGATTGTGATACAATACACTATTGGGTGAAGTTTGGTTGACTTCTTCGCAGCGGTTTGGGAGTTAACATCAAAATTACATTTCTCGGCCATATTGCGTAGATCTCACTGTGAAAAGGCTTAAATGACTTTTTTAATTAAGTTTGATGATTGCGCTCAAACCAAATGTCCTAGAACTAAATTTCCAAATGCAACTACTAGATTGTGATAAAATACACTATTGGGTGAAGTTTGGTTGACTTCTGCGCAGCGGTTTGGGAGTTAACATCAAAATTACATTTCTCGGCCATATCGCATAGATCTCACTGTGAAAAGGCTTAAATGGCTTTTTTGACCTAAGTTTGAGGATTGCGCTCAAATCAAATGTCCTAGAACCAAATTTCCACATGTAACTACTAGATTGTGATACAATACACTAATGGGTGAAGTTTGGTTGACTTCTGCGCAGCGGTTTGGGAGTGAACATCAAAATTACATTTCTCGGCCATATCGCATAGATCTCACTGTGAAAAGGCTTAAATGACTTTTTTAATTAAGTTTGATGATTGCGCTCAAACCAAATGTCCTAGAACCAAATTTTCAAATGTAACTACTAGATTGTGATACAATACACTATTGGGTGAAGTTTGGTTGACTTCTGCGCAGCGGTTTGGGAGTTAACATCAAAATTACATTTCTCGGCCATATCGCATAGATCTCACTGTGAAAAGGCTTAAATGACTTTTTTAATTAAGTTTGATGATTGCGCTCAAACCAAATGTCCTAGAACCAAATTTCCAAATGTAACTACTAGATTGTGATACAATACACTATTGGGTGAAGTTTGGTTGACTTCTGCGCAGCGGTTTGGGAGTTAACATCAAAATTACATTTCTCGGCCATATCGCATAGATCTCACTGTGAAAAGGATTAAATGGCTTTTTTGACCTAAGTTTGAGGATTGCGCTCAAATCAAATGTCCTAGAACCAAATTTCCACATGTAACTACTAGATTGTGATACAATACACTATTGGGTGAAGTTTGGTTGACTTCTGCGCAGCGGTTTGGGAGTTAACATCAAAATTACATTTCTCGGCCATATCGCATAGATCTCACTGTGAAAAGGCTTAAATGGCTTTTTTGACCTAAGTTTGAGGATTGCGCTCAAATCAAATGTCCTAGAACCAAATTTCCACATGTAACTACTAGATTGTGATACAATACACTATTGGGTGAAGTTTGGTTGACTTCTGCGCAGCGGTTTGGGAGTTAACATCAAAATTACATTTCTCGGCCATATCGCGTAGATCTCACTGTGAAAAGGCTTAAATTACTTTTTTTAATTAAGTTTGAAGATTGCGCTCAAACCAAATGTCCTAGAACTAAATTTCCAAATGTAACTACTAGATTGTCATAAAATACACTATTGGGTGAAGTTTGGTTGACTTCTGCGCAGCGGTTTGGGAGTTATTATCAAAATTACATTTCTCGGCCATATCGCATAGATCTCACTGTGAAAAGGCTTAAATGACTTTTTTAATTAAGTTTGATGATTGCGCTCAAACCAAATGTCCTAGAACGAAATTTCCAAATGTAACTACTAGATTGTGATACAATACACTATTGGGTGAAGTTTGGTTGACTTCTGCGCAGCGGTTTGGGAGTTAACATCAAAATTACATTTCTCGGCCATATCGCGTAGATCTCACTGTGAAAAGGCTTAAATGGCTTTTTTGACCTAAGTTTGAGGATTGCGCTCAAATCAAATGTCCTAGAACCAAATTTCCACATGTAACTACTAGATTGTGATACAATACACTATTGGGTGAAGTTTTGTTGACTTCTGCGCAGCGGTTTGGGAGTTAACATCAAAATTACATTTCTCGGCCATATCGCGTAGACCTCACTGTGAAAAGGCTTAAATGACTTTTTTAATTAAGTTTGATGATTGCGCTCAAACCAAATGTCCTGGAACCAAATTTCCAAATGTAACTACTAGATTGTGATACAATACACTATTGGGTGAAGTTTGGTTGACTTCTGCGCAGCGGTTTGGGAGTTAACATCAAAATTACATTTCTCGGCCATATCGCGTAGATCTCACTGTGAAAAGGCTTAAATGGCTTTTTTGACCTAAGTTTGAGGATTGCGCTCAAATCAAATGTCCTAGAACCAAATTTCCACATGTAACTACTAGATTGTGATACAATACACTATTGGGTGAAGTTTTGTTGACTTCTGCGCAGCGGTTTGGGAGTTAACATCAAAATTACATTTCTCGGCCATATCGCGTAGACCTCACTGTGAAAAGGCTTAAATGACTTTTTTAATTAAGTTTGATGATTGCGCTCAAACCAAATGTCCTAGAACCAAATTTCCAAATGTAACTACTAGATTGTGATACAATACACTATTGGGTGAAGTTTGGTTGACTTCTGCGCAGCGGTTTGGGAGTTAACATCAAAATTACATTTCTCAGCCATATCGCATAGATCTCACTGTGAAAAGGCTTAAATGGCTTTTTTGACCTAAGTTTGAGGATTGCGCTCAAATCAAATGTCCTAGAAACAAATTTCCACATGTAACTACTAGATTGTGATACAATACACTATTGGGTGAAGTTTGGTTGACTTCTGCGCAGCGGTTTGGGAGTTAACATCAAAATTACATTTCTCGGCCATATCGCGTAGATCTCACTGTGAAAAGGCTTAAATGACTTTTTTAATTAAGTTTGATGATTGCGCTCAAACCAAATGTCCTAGAACTAAATTTCCAAATGTAACTACTAGATTGTGATAAAATACACTATTGGGTGAAGTTTGGTTGACTTCTGCGCAGCGGTTTGGGAGTTAACATCAAAATTACATTTCTCAGCCATATCGCATAGATCTCACTGTGAAAAGGCTTAAATGACTTTTTTAATTAAGTTTGATGATTGCGCTCAAACCAAATGTCCTAGAACCAAATTTCCAAATGTAACTACTAGATTGTGATACAATACACTATTGGGTGAAGTTTGGTTGACTTCTGCGCAGCGGTTTGGGAGTTAACATCAAAATTACATTTCTCGGCCATATCGCGTAGATCTCACTGTGAAAAGGCTTAAATGACTTTTTTAATTAAGTTTGATGAATGCGCTCAAACCAAATGTCCTAGAACCAAATTTCCAAATGTAACTACTAGATTGTGATACAATACACTATTGGGTGAAGTTTGGTTGACTTCTGCGCAGCGGTTTGGGAGTTAACATCAAAATTACATTTCTCGGCCATATCGCATAGATCTCACTGTGAAAAGGCTTAAATGACTTTTTTAATTAAGTTTGATGATTGCGCTCAAACCAAATGTCCTAGAACCAAATTTCCAAATGTAACTACTAGATTGTGATACAATACACTATTGGGTGAAGTTTGGTTGACTTCTGCGCAGCGGTTTGGGAGTTAACATCAAAATTACATTTCTCGGCCATATCGCATAGATCTCACTGTGAAAAGGATTAAATGGCTTTTTTGACCTAAGTTTGAGGATTGCGCTCAAATCAAATGTCCTAGAACCAAATTTCCACATGTAACTACTAGATTGTGATACAATACACTATTGGGTGAAGTTTGGTTGACTTCTGCGCAGCGGTTTGGGAGTTAACATCAAAATTACATTTCTCGGCCATATCGCATAGATCTCACTGTGAAAAGGCTTAAATGGCTTTTTTGACCTAAGTTTGAGGATTGCGCTCAAATCAAATGTCCTAGAACCAAATTTCCACATGTAACTACTAGATTGTGATACAATACACTATTGGGTGAAGTTTGGTTGACTTCTGCGCAGCGGTTTGGGAGTTAACATCAAAATTACATTTCTCGGCCATATCGCGTAGATCTCACTGTGAAAAGGCTTAAATTACTTTTTTTAATTAAGTTTGAAGATTGCGCTCAAACCAAATGTCCTAGAACTAAATTTCCAAATGTAACTACTAGATTGTCATAAAATACACTATTGGGTGAAGTTTGGTTGACTTCTGCGCAGCGGTTTGGGAGTTATTATCAAAATTACATTTCTCGGCCATATCGCATAGATCTCACTGTGAAAAGGCTTAAATGACTTTTTTAATTAAGTTTGATGATTGCGCTCAAACCAAATGTCCTAGAACCAAATTTCCAAATGTAACTACTAGATTGTGATACAATACACTATTGGGTGAAGTTTGGTTGACTTCTGCGCAGCGGTTTGGGAGTTAACATCAAAATTACATTTCTCAGCCATATCGCATAGATCTCACTGTGAAAAGGCTTAAATGGCTTTTTTGACCTAAGTTTGAGGATTGCGCTCAAATCAAATGTCCTAGAAACAAATTTCCACATGTAACTACTAGATTGTGATACAATACACTATTGGGTGAAGTTTGGTTGACTTCTGCGCAGCGGTTTGGGAGTTAACATCAAAATTACATTTCTCGGCCATATCGCGTAGATCTCACTGTGAAAAGGCTTAAATGACTTTTTTAATTAAGTTTGATGATTGCGCTCAAACCAAATGTCCTAGAACTAAATTTCCAAATGTAACTACTAGATTGTGATAAAATACACTATTGGGTGAAGTTTGGTTGACTTCTGCGCAGCGGTTTGGGAGTTAACATCAAAATTACATTTCTCAGCCATATCGCATAGATCTCACTGTGAAAAGGCTTAAATGACTTTTTTAATTAAGTTTGATGATTGCGCTCAAACCAAATGTCCTAGAACCAAATTTCCAAATGTAACTACTAGATTGTGATACAATACACTATTGGGTGAAGTTTGGTTGACTTCTGCGCAGCGGTTTGGGAGTTAACATCAAAATTACATTTCTCGGCCATATCGCGTAGATCTCACTGTGAAAAGGCTTAAATGACTTTTTTAATTAAGTTTGATGAATGCGCTCAAACCAAATGTCCTAGAACCAAATTTCCAAATGTAACTACTAGATTGTGATACAATACACTATTGGGTGAAGTTTGGTTGACTTCTGCGCAGCGGTTTGGGAGTTAACATCAAAATTACATTTCTCGGCCATATCGCATAGATCTCACTGTGAAAAGGCTTAAATGACTTTTTTAATTAAGTTTGATGATTGCGCTCAAACCAAATGTCCTAGAACCAAATTTCCAAATGTAACTACTAGATTGTGATACAATACACTATTGGGTGAAGTTTGGTTGACTTCTGCGCAGCGGTTTGGGAGTTAACATCAAAATTACATTTCTCGGCCATATCGCGTAGATCTCACTGTGAAAAGGCTTAAATGGCTTTTTTGACCTAAGTTTGAGGATTGCGCTCAAATCAAATGTCCTAGAACCAAATTTCCACATGTAACTACTAGATTGTGATACAATACACTATTGGGTGAAGTTTTGTTGACTTCTGCGCAGCGGTTTGGGAGTTAACATCAAAATTACATTTCTCGGCCATATCGCGTAGACCTCACTGTGAAAAGGCTTAAATGACTTTTTTAATTAAGTTTGATGATTGCGCTCAAACCAAATGTCCTAGAACCAAATTTCCAAATGTAACTACTAGATTGTGATACAATACACTATTGGGTGAAGTTTGGTTGACTTCTGCGCAGCGGTTTGGGAGTTAACATCAAAATTACATTTCTCGGCCATATCGCGTAGATCTCACTGTGAAAAGGCTTAAATGGCTTTTTTGACCTAAGTTTGAGGATTGCGCTCAAATCAAATGTCCTAGAACCAAATTTCCACATGTAACTACTAGATTGTGATACAATACACTATTGGGTGAAGTTTGGTTGACTTCTGCGCAGCGGTTTGGGAGTTAACATCAAAATTACATTTCTCGGCCATATTGCGTAGATCTCACTGTGAAAAGGCTTAAATGACTTTTTTAATTAAGTTTGATGATTGCGCTCAAACCAAATGTCCTAGAACCAAATTTCCAAATGTAACTACTAGATTGTGATACAATACACTATTGGGTGAAGTTTGGTTGACTTCTGCGCAGCGGTTTGGGAGTTAACATCAAAATTACATTTCTCGGCCATATCGCATAGATCTCACTGTGAAAAGGATTAAATGGCTTTTTTGACCTAAGTTTGAGGATTGCGCTCAAATCAAATGTCCTAGAACCAAATTTCCACATGTAACTACTAGATTGTGATACAATACACTATTGGGTGAAGTTTGGTTGACTTCTGCGCAGCGGTTTGGGAGTTAACATCAAAATTACATTTCTCGGCCATATCGCATAGATCTCACTGTGAAAAGGCTTAAATGGCTTTTTTGACCTAAGTTTGAGGATTGCGCTCAAATCAAATGTCCTAGAACCAAATTTCCACATGTAACTACTAGATTGTGATACAATACACTATTGGGTGAAGTTTGGTTGACTTCTGCGCAGCGGTTTGGGAGTTAACATCAAAATTACATTTCTCGGCCATATCGCGTAGATCTCACTGTGAAAAGGCTTAAATTACTTTTTTTAATTAAGTTTGAAGATTGCGCTCAAACCAAATGTCCTAGAAGTAAATTTCCAAATGTAACTACTAGATTGTGATAAAATACACTATTGGGTGAAGTTTGGTTGACTTCTGCGCAGCGGTTTGGGAGTTATTATCAAAATTACATTTCTCGGCCATATCGCATAGATCTCACTGTGAAAAGGCTTAAATGACTTTTTTAATTAAGTTTGATGATTGCGCTCAAACCAAATGTCCTAGAACGAAATTTCCAAATGTAACTACTAGATTGTGATACAATACACTATTGGGTGAAGTTTGGTTGACTTCTGCGCAGCGGTTTGGGAGTTAACATCAAAATTACATTTCTCGGCCATATCGCGTAGATCTCACTGTGAAAAGGCTTAAATGGCTTTTTTGACCTAAGTTTGAGGATTGCGCTCAAATCAAATGTCCTAGAACCAAATTTCCACATGTAACTACTAGATTGTGATACAATACACTATTGGGTGAAGTTTGGTTGACTTCTGCGCAGCGGTTTGGGAGTTAACATCAAAATTACATTTCTCGGCCATATTGCGTAGATCTCACTGTGAAAAGGCTTAAATGACTTTTTTAATTAAGTTTGATGATTGCGCTCAAACCAAATGTCCTAGAACTAAATTTCCAAATGTAACTACTAGATTGTGATAAAATACACTATTGGGTGAAGTTTGGTTGACTTCTGCGCAGCGGTTTGGGAGTTAACATCAAAATTACATTTCTCGGCCATATCGCGTAGATCTCACTGTGAAAAGGCTTAAATGACTTTTTTAATTAAGTTTGATGATTGCGCTCAAACCAAATGTCCTAGAACCAAATTTCCAAATGTAACTACTAGATTGTGATACAATACACTATTGGGTGAAGTTTGGTTGACTTCTGCGCAGCGGTTTGGGAGTTAACATCAAAATTACATTTCTCGGCCATATCGCATAGATCTCACTGTGAAAAGGCTTAAATGACTTTTTTAATTAAGTTTGATGATTGCGCTCAAACCAAATGTCCTAGAACCAAATTTCCAAATGTAACTACTAGATTGTGATACAATACACTATTGGGTGAAGTTTGGTTGACTTCTGCGCAGCGGTTTGGGAGTTAACATCAAAATTACATTTCTCGGCCATATCGCATAGATCTCACTGTGAAAAGGATTAAATGGCTTTTTTGACCTAAGTTTGAGGATTGCGCTCAAATCAAATGTCCTAGAACCAAATTTCCACATGTAACTACTAGATTGTGATACAATACACTATTGGGTGAAGTTTGGTTGACTTCTGCGCAGCGGTTTGGGAGTTAACATCAAAATTACATTTCTCGGCCATATCGCATAGATCTCACTGTGAAAAGGCTTAAATGGCTTTTTTGACCTAAGTTTGAGGATTGCGCTCAAATCAAATGTCCTAGAACCAAATTTCCACATGTAACTACTAGATTGTGATACAATACACTATTGGGTGAAGTTTGGTTGACTTCTGCGCAGCGGTTTGGGAGTTAACATCAAAATTACATTTCTCGGCCATATCGCGTAGATCTCACTGTGAAAAGGCTTAAATTACTTTTTTTAATTAAGTTTGAAGATTGCGCTCAAACCAAATGTCCTAGAACTAAATTTCCAAATGTAACTACTAGATTGTGATAAAATACACTATTGGGTGAAGTTTGGTTGACTTCTGCGCAGCGGTTTGGGAGTTAACATCAAAATTACATTTCTCAGCCATATCGCATAGATCTCACTGTGAAAAGGCTTAAATGACTTTTTTTAATTAAGTTTGAAGATTGCGCTCAAACCAAATGTCCTAGAACTAAATTTCCAAATGTAACTACTAGATTGTGATAAAATACACTATTGGGTGAAGTTTGGTTGACTTCTGCGCAGCGGTTTGGGAGTTAACATCAAAATTACATTTCTCGGCCATATCGCATAGATCTCACTGTGAAAAGGCTTAAATGACTTTTTTAATTAAGTTTGATGATTGCGCTCAAACCAAATGTCCTAGAACGAAATTTTCAAATGTAACTACTAGATTGTGATACAATACACTATTGGGTGAAGTTTGGTTGACTTCTGCGCAGCGGTTTGGGAGTTAACATCAAAATTACATTTCTCGGCCATATCGCGTAGATCTCACTGTGAAAAGGCTTAAATGGCTTTTTTGACCTAAGTTTGAGGATTGCGCTCAAATCAAATGTCCTAGAACCAAATTTTTACATGTAACTACTACATTGTGATACAATAGACTATTGGGTGAAGTTTGGTTGACTTCTGCGCAGCGGTTTGGGAGTTAACATCAAAATTACATTTCTCGGCCATATCGCGTAGATCTCACTGTGAAAAGGCTTAAATGGCTTTTTTGACCTAAGTTTGAGGATTGCGCTCAAATCAAATGTCCTAGAACCAAATTTCCACATGTAACTACTAGATTGTGATACAATACACTATTGGGTGAAGTTTGGTTTACTTCTGCGCAGCGGTTTGGGAGTTAACATCAAAATTACATTTCTCGGCCATATCGCGTAGATCTCACTGTGAAAAGGCTTAAATGACTTTTTTAATTAAGTTTGATGATTGCGCTCAAACCAAATGTCCTAGAACCAAATTTCCAAATGTAACTACTAGATTGTGATACAATACACTATTGGGTGAAGTTTGGTTGACTTCTGCGCAGCGGTTTGGGAGTTAACATCAAAATTACATTTCTCGGCCATATCGCATAGATCTCACTGTGAAAAGGCTTAAATGACTTTTTTAATTAAGTTTGATGATTGCGCTCAAACCAAATGTCCTAGAACCAAATTTCCAAATGTAACTACTAGATTGTGATACAATACACTATTGGGTGAAGTTTGGTTGACTTCTGCGCAGCGGTTTGGGAGTTAACATCAAAATTACATTTATCGGCCATATCGCATAGATCTCACTGTGAAAAGGATTAAATGGATTTTTTGACCTAAGTTTGAGGATTGCGCTCAAATCAAATGTCCTAGAACCAAATTTCCACATGTAACTACTAGATTGTGATACAATACACTATTGGGTGAAGTTTGGTTGACTTCTGCGCAGCGGTTTGGGAGTTAACATCAAAATTACATTTCTCGGCCATATCGCATAGATCTCACTGTGAAAAGGCTTAAATGGCTTTTTTGACCTAAGTTTGAGGATTGCGCTCAAATCAAATGTCCTAGAACCAAATTTCCACATGTAACTACTAGATTGTGATACAATACACTATTGGATGAAGTTTGGTTGACTTCTGCGCAGCGGTTTGGGAGTTAACATCAAAATTACATTTCTCGGCCATATCGCGTAGATCTCACTGTGAAAAGGCTTAAATTACTTTTTTTAATTAAGTTTGAAGATTGCGCTCAAACCAAATGTCCTAGAACTAAATTTCCAAATGTAACTACTAGATTGTGATAAAATACACTATTGGGTGAAGTTTGGTTGACTTCTGCGCAGCGGTTTGGGAGTTAACATCAAAATTACATTTCTCGGCCATATCGCATAGATCTCACTGTGAAAAGGCTTAAATGACTTTTTTAATTAAGTTTGGTGATTGCGCTCAAACCAAATGTCCTAGAACGAAATTTCCAAATGTAACTACTAGATTGTGATACAATACACTATTGGGTGAAGTTTGGTTGACTTCTGCGCAGCGGTTTGGGAGTTAACATCAAAATTACATTTCTCGGCCATATCGCGTAGATCTCACTGTGAAAAGGCTTAAATGGCTTTTTTGACCTAAGTTTGAGGATTGCGCTCAAATCAAATGTCCTAGAACCAAATTTCCACATGTAACTACTAGATTGTGATACAATACACTATTGGGTGAAGTTTTGTTGACTTCTGCGCAGCGGTTTGGGAGTTAACATCAAAATTACATTTCTCGGCCATATCGCGTAGACCTCACTGTGAAAAGGCTTAAATGACTTTTTTAATTAAGTTTGATGATTGCGCTCAAACCAAATGTCCTAGAACCAAATTTCCAAATGTAACTACTAGATTGTGATACAATACACTATTGGGTGAAGTTTGGTTGACTTCTGCGCAGCGGTTTGGGAGTTAACATCAAAATTACATTTCTCAGCCATATCGCATAGATCTCACTGTGAAAAGGCTTAAATGGCTTTTTTGACCTAAGTTTGAGGATTGCGCTCAAATCAAATGTCCTAGAACCAAATTTCCACATGTAACTACTAGATTGTGATACAATACACTATTGGGTGAAGTTTGGTTGACTTCTGCGCAGCGGTTTGGGAGTTAACATCAAAATTACATTTCTCGGCCATATCGCGTAGATCTCACTGTGAAAAGGCTTAAATGACTTTTTTAATTAAGTTTGATGATTGCGCTCAAACCAAATGTCCTAGAACTAAATTTCCAAATGTAACTACTAGATTGTGATAAAATACACTATTGGGTGAAGTTTGGTTGACTTCTGCGCAGCGGTTTGGGAGTTAACATCAAAATTACATTTCTCAGCCATATCGCATAGATCTCACTGTGAAAAGGCTTAAATGACTTTTTTAATTAAGTTTGATGATTGCGCTCAAACCAAATGTCCTAGAACCAAATTTCCAAATGTAACTACTAGATTGTGATACAATACACTATTGGGTGAAGTTTGGTTGACTTCTGCGCAGCGGTTTGGGAGTTAACATCAAAATTACATTTCTCAGCCATATCGCATAGATCTCACTGTGAAAAGGCTTAAATGGCTTTTTTGACCTAAGTTTGAGGATTGCGCTCAAATCAAATGTCCTAGAACAAAATTTCCACATGTAACTACTAGATTGTGATACAATACACTATTGGGTGAAGTTTGGTTGACTTCTGCGCAGCGGTTTGGGAGTTAACATCAAAATTACATTTCTCGGCCATATCGCGTAGATCTCACTGTGAAAAGGCTTAAATGACTTTTTTAATTAAGTTTGATGATTGCGCTCAAACCAAATGTCCTAGAACTAAATTTCCAAATGTAACTACTAGATTGTGATAAAATACACTATTGGGTGAAGTTTGGTTGACTTCTGCGCAGCGGTTTGGGAGTTAACATCAAAATTACATTTCTCAGCCATATCGCATAGATCTCACTGTGAAAAGGCTTAAATGACTTTTTTTAATTAAGTTTGAAGATTGCGCTCAAACCAAATGTCCTAGAACTAAATTTCCAAATGTAACTACTAGATTGTGATAAAATACACAATTCGGTGAAGTTTGGTTGACTTCTGCGCAGCGGTTTGGGAGTTAACATCAAAATTACATTTCTCGGCCATATCGCATAGATCTCACTGTGAAAAGGCTTAAATGACTTTTTTAATTAAGTTTGATGATTGCGCTCAAACCAAATGTCCTAGAACGAAATTTTCAAATGTAACTACTAGATTGTGATACAATACACTATTGGGTGAAGTTTGGTTGACTTCTGCGCAGCGGTTTGGGAGTTAACATCAAAATTACATTTCTCGGCCATATCGCGTAGATCTCACTGTGAAAAGGCTTAAATGGCTTTTTTGACCTAAGTTTGAGGATTGCGCTCAAATCAAATGTCCTAGAACCAAATTTTTACATGTAACTACTACATTGTGATACAATAGACTATTGGGTGAAGTTTGGTTGACTTCTGCGCAGCGGTTTGGGAGTTAACATCAAAATTACATTTCTCGGCCATATCGCGTAGATCTCACTGTGAAAAGGCTTAAATGGCATTTTTGACCTAAGTTTGAGGATTGCGCTCAAATCAAATGTCCTAGAACCAAATTTCCAAATGTAACTACTAGATTGTGATACAATAGACTATTGGGTGAAGTTTGGTTGACTTCTGCGCAGCGGTTTGGGAGTTAACATCAAAATTACATTTCTCGGCCATACCGCATAGATCTCACTGTGAAAAGGCTTAAATGGCTTTTTTGACCTAAGTTTGAGGATTGCGCTCAAATCAAATGTCCTAGAACCAAATTTCCACATGTAACTACTAGATTGTGATACAATACATTATTGGGTGAAGTTTGGTTGACTTCTGTGCAGCGGTTTGGGAGTGAACATCAAAATTACATTTCTCGGCCATATCGCATTGATCTCACTGTGAAAAGGCTTAAATGACTTTTTTTAATTAAGTTTGAAGATTGCGCTCAAACCAAATGTCCTAGAACTAAATTTCCAAATGTAACTACTAGATTATGATAAAATACACTATTGGGTGAAGTTTGGTTGACTTCTGCGCAGCGGTTTGGGAGTTAACATCAAAATTACATTTCTCGGCCATATCGCATAGATCTCACTGTGAAAAGGCTTAAATGACTTTTTTAATTAAGTTTGATGATTGCTCTCAAACCAAATGTCCTAGAACCAAATTTCCAAATGTAACTACTAGATTGTGATACAATACACTATTGGGTGAAGTTTGGTTGACTTCTGCGCAGCGGTTTGGGAGTTAACATCAAAATTACATTTCTCGGCCATATCGCGTAGATCTCACTGTGAAAAGGCTTAAATGGCTTTTTTGACCTAAGTTTGAGGATTGCGCTCAAATCAAATGTCCTAGAACCAAATTTCCACATGTAACTACTAGATTGTGATACAATACACTATTGGGTGAAGTTTGGTTTACTTCTGCGTAGCGGTTTGGGAGTTAACATCAAAATTACATTTCTCGGCCATATCGCGTAGATCTCACTGTGAAAAGGCTTAAATGGCTTTTTTGACCTAAGTTTGAGGATTGCGCTCAAATCAAATGTCCTAGAACCAAATTTCCACATGTAACTACTAGATTGTGATACAATACACTATTGGGTGAAGTTTGGTTGACTTCTGCGCAGCGGTTTGGGAGTTAACATCAAAATTACATTTCTCGGCCATATCGCGTAGACCTCACTGTGAAAAGGCTTAAATGACTTTTTTAATTAAGTTTGATGATTGCGCTCAAACCAAATGTCCTAGAACCAAATTTCCAAATGTAACTACTAGATTGTGATACAATACACTATTGGGTGAAGTTTGGTTGACTTCTGCGCAGCGGTTTGGGAGTTAACATCAAAATTACATTTCTCAGCCATATCGCATAGATCTCACTGTGAAAAGGCTTAAATGGCTTTTTTGACCTAAGTTTGAGGATTGCGCTCAAATCAAATGTCCTAGAACCAAATTTCCACATGTAACTACTAGATTGTGATACAATACACTATTGGGTGAAGTTTGGTTGACTTCTGCGCAGCGGTTTGGGAGTTAACATCAAAATTACATTTCTCAGCCATATCGCATAGATCTCACTGTGAAAAGGCTTAAATGACTTTTTTTAATTAAGTTTGAAGATTGCGCTCAAACCAAATGTCCTAGAACTAAATTTCCAAATGTAACTACTAGATTGTGATACAATACACTATTGGGTGAAGTTTGGTTTACTTCTGCGTAGCGGTTTGGGAGTTAACATCAAAATTACATTTCTCGGCCATATCGCATAGATCTCACTGTGAAAAGGCTTAAATGACTTTTTTTAATTAAGTTTGAAGATTGCGCTCAAACCAAATGTCCTAGAACTAAATTTCCAAATGTAACTACTAGATTGTGATAAAATACACTATTGGGTGAAGTTTGGTTGACTTCTGCGCAGCGGTTTGGGAGTTAACATCAAAATTACATTTCTCTGCCATATCGCATAGATCTCACTGTGAAAAGGCTTAAATGACTTTTTTGACCTAAGTTTTGAGGATTGCGCTCAAATCAAATGTCCTAGAACCAAATTTTTACATGTAACTACTACATTGTGATACAATAGACTATTGGGTGAAGTTTGGTTGACTTCTGCGCAGCGGTTTGGGAGTTAACATCAAAATTACATTTCTCGGCCATATCGCGTAGATCTCACTGTGAAAAGGCTTAAATGGCATTTTTGACCTAAGTTTGAGGATTGCGCTCAAATCAAATGTCCTAGAACCAAATTTCCAAATGTAACTACTAGATTGTGATACAATAGACTATTGGGTGAAGTTTGGTTGACTTCTGCGCAGCGGTTTGGGAGTTAACATCAAAATTACATTTCTCGGCCATACCGCATAGATCTCACTGTGAAAAGGCTTAAATGGCTTTTTTGACCTAAGTTTGAGGATTGCGCTCAAATCAAATGTCCTAGAACCAAATTTCCACATGTAACTACTAGATTGTGATACAATACACTATTGGGTGAAGTTTGGTTGACTTCTGTGCAGCGGTTTGGGAGTGAACATCAAAATTACATTTCTCGGCCATATCGCATAGATCTCACTGTGAAAAGGCTTAAATGACTTTTTTAAATTAAGTTTGAAGATTGCGCTCAAACCAAATGTCCTAGAACTAAATTTCCAAATGTAACTACTAGATTGTGATAAAATACACTATTGGGTGAAGTTTGGTTGACTTCTGCGCAGCGGTTTGGGAGTTAACATCAAAATTACATTTCTCAGCCATATCGCATAGATCTCACTGTGAAAAGGCTTAAATGACTTTTTTTAATTAAGTTTGAAGATTGCGCTCAAACCAAATGTCCTAGAACTAAATTTCCAAATGTAACTACTAGATTGTGATAAAATACACTATTGGGTGAAGTTTGGTTGACTTCTGCGCAGCGGTTTGGGAGTTAACATCAAAATTACATTTCTCTGCCATATCGCATAGATCTCACTGTGAAAAGGCTTAAATGACTTTTTTAATTAAGTTTGATGATTGCGCTCAAACCAAATGTCCTAGAACGAAATTTTCAAATGTAACTACTAGATTGTGATACAATACACTATTGGGTGAAGTTTGGTTGACTTCTGCGCAGCGGTTTGGGAGTTAACATCAAAATTACATTTCTCGGCCATATCGCGTAGATCTCACTGTGAAAAGGCTTAAATGGCTTTTTCGACCTAAGTTTGAGGATTGCGCTCAAATCAAATGTCCAAGAACCAAATTTTTACATGTAACTACTAGATTGTGATACAATACACTATTGGGTGAAATTTGGTTGACTTCTGCGCAGCGGTTTGGGAGTTAACATCAAAATTACATTTCTCGGCCATATCGCATAGATCTCACTGTGAAAAGGCTTAAATGGCTTTTTTGACCTAAGTTTGAGGATTGCGCTCAAATCAAATGTCCTAGAACCAAATTTCCACATGTACCTACTAGGTTGTGATACAATACACTATTGCAGGGGTTCCCAACCTATTCCACTAAGGCACACTGTGGGTGCAGGATTTCATTCTTACCAAACAAGATGACAACACTTTTTCCCCAATCTGGTGTTTTACAAGTGCAATCAGTTGATTGCAGTCAGGTGTGGCTTGTTTTAGCAGAAGCCTCATTGGTTCAACTGTCTCTGCTGGATCGGCTGGAACAAAAACCAGGACCCACAGTGTGCCTTGAGGACTGGGTTGAAAACCCCTGCACTATTGGGTGAAGTTTGGTTGACTTCTGCGCAGCGGTTTGGGAGTGAACATCAAAATTACATTTCTCGGCCATATCGCATAGATCTCACTGTGAAAAGGCTTAAATGACTTTTTTTAATTAAGTTTGAAGATTGCGCTCAAACCAAATGTCCTAGAACTAAATTTCCAAATGTAACTACTAGATTGTGATAAAATACACTATTGGGTGAAGTTTGGTTGACTTCTGCGCAGCGGTTTGGGAGTTAACATCAAAATTACATTTCTCGGCCATATCGCATAGATCTCACTGTGAAAAGGCTTAAATGACTTTTTTAATTAAGTTTGATGATTTCGCTCAAACCAAATGTCCTAGAACGAAATTTCCAAATGGAACTACTAGATTGTGATACAATACACTATTGGGTGAAGTTTGGTTGACTTCTGCGCAGCGGTTTGGGAGTTAACATCAAAATTACATTTCTCGGCCATATCGCGTAGATCTCACTGTGAAAAGGCTTAAGTGGCTTTTTTGACCTAAGTTTGAGGATTGCGCTCAAATCAAATGTCCTAGAACCAAATTTCCACATGTAACTACTAGATTGTGATACAATACACTATTGGGTGAAGTTTGGTTTACTTCTGCGCAGCGGTGTTGGAGTTAACATCAAAATTACATTTCTCGGCCATATCGCATAGATCTCACTGTGAAAAGGCTTAAATGGCTTTTTTGACCTAAGTTTGAGGATTGCGCTCAAATCAAATGTCCTAGAACCAAATTTCCACATGTAACTACTAGATTGTGATACAATACACTATTGGGTGAAGTTTGGTTGACTTCTGCGCAGCGGTTTGGGAGTTAACATCAAAATTACATTTCTCAGCCACATCGCATAGATCTCACTGTGAAAAGGCTTAAATGACTTTTTTTAACTAAGTTTGAGGATTGCGCTCAAACCAAATGTCCTAGAACCAAATTTCTAAATGTAACTACTAGATTGTGATACAATACACTATTGGGTGAAGTTTGGTTGACTTCTGTGCAGCGGTTTGGGAGTGAACATCAAAATTACATTTCTCGGCCATATCGCATTGATCTCACTGTGAAAAGGCTTAAATGACTTTTTTTAATTAAGTTTGAAGATTGCGCTCAAACCAAATGTCCTAGAACTAAATTTCCAAATGTAACTACTAGATTGTGATAAAATACACTATTGGGTGAAGTTTGGTTGACTTCTGCGCAGTGGTTTGGGAGTTAACATCAAAATTACATTTCTCGGCCATATCGCATAGATCTCACTGTGAAAAGGCTTAAATGACTTTTTTAATTAAGTTTGATGATTGCGCTCAAACCAAATGTCCTAGAACGAAATTTCCAAATGTAACTACTAGATTGTGATACAATACACTATTGGGTGAAGTTTGGTTGACTTCTGCGCAGCGGTTTGGGAGTTAACATAAAATTACATTTCTCGGCCATATCGCGTAGATCTCACTGTGAAAAGGCTTTAATGGCTTTTTTGACCTAAGTTTGAGGATTGCGCTCAAATCAAATGTCCTAGAACCAAATTTCCACATGTAACTACTAGATTGTGATACAATACACTATTGGGTGAAGTTTGGTTTACTTCTGCGTAGCGGTTTGGGAGTTAACATCAAAATTACATTTCTCGGCAATATCGCATAGATCTCACTGTGAAAAGGCTTAAATGGCTTTTTTGACCTAAGTTTGAGGATTGCGCTCAAATCAAATGTCCTAGAACCAAATTTCCACATGTAACTACTAGATTGTGATACAATACAATATTGGGTGAAGTTTGGTTGACTTCTGCGCAGCGGTTTGGGAGTTAACATCAAAATTACATTTCTCGGCCATATCGCGTAGATCTCACTGTGAAAAGGCTTAAATGACTTTTTTAATTAAGTTTGATGATTGCGCTCAAACCAAATGTCCTAGAACGAAATTTTCAAATGTAACTACTAGATTGTGATACAATACACTATTGGGTGAAGTTTGGTTGACTTCTGCGCAGCGGTTTGGGAGTTAACATCAAAATTACATTTCTCAGCCATATCGCATAGATCTCACTGTGAAAGGGCTTAAATGGCTTTTTTGACCTAAGTTTGAGGATTGCGCTCAAATCAAATGTCCTAGAACCAAATTTTCACATGTAACTACTAGATTGTGATACAATACACTATTGGGTGAAGTTTGGTTGACTTCTGCGCAGCGGTTTGGGAGTTAACATCAAAATTACATTTCTCGACCATATCGCATAGATCTCACTGTGAAAAGGCTTAAATGGCTTTTTTGACCTAAGTTTGAGGATTGCGCTCAAATCAAATGTCCTAGAACCAAATTTCCACATGAAACTACTAGATTGTGATACAATACACTATTGGGTGAAGTTTGGTTGACTTCTGCGCAGCGGTTTGGGAGTTAACATCAAAATTACATTTCTCGGCCATATCGCGTAGATCTCACTGTGAAAAGGCTTAAATGACTTTTTTAATTAAGTTTGATGATTGCGCTCAAACCAAATGTCCTAGAACTAAATTTCCAAATGTAACTACTAGATTGTGATAAAATACACTATTGGGTGAAGTTTGGTTGACTTCTGCGCAGCGGTTTGGGAGTTAACATCAAAATTACATTTCTCAGCCATATCGCATAGATCTCACTGTGAAAAGGCTTAAATGACTTTTTTTAACTAAGTTTGAGGATTGCGCTCAAACCAAATGTCCTAGAACCAAATTTCTAAATGTAACTACTAGATTGTGATACAATACACTATTGGGTGAAGTTTGGTTGACTTCTGTGCAGCGGTTTGGGAGTGAACATCAAAATTACATTTCTCGGCCATATCGCATTGATCTCACTGTGAAAAGGCTTAAATGACTTTTTTTAATTAAGTTTGAAGATTGCGCTCAAACCAAATGTCCTAGAACTAAATTTCCAAATGTAACTACTAGATTGTGATAAAATACACTATTGGGTGAAGTTTGGTTGACTTCTGCGCAGTGGTTTGGGAGTTAACATCAAAATTACATTTCTCGGCCATATCGCATAGATCTCACTGTGAAAAGGCTTAAATGACTTTTTTAATTAAGTTTGATGATTGCGCTCAAACCAAATGTCCTAGAACGAAATTTCCAAATGTAACTACTAGATTGTGATACAATACACTATTGGGTGAAGTTTGGTTGACTTCTGCGCAGCGGTTTGGGAGTTAACATCAAAATTACATTTCTCGGCCATATCGCGTAGATCTCACTGTGAAAAGGCTTTAATGGCTTTTTTGACCTAAGTTTGAGGATTGCGCTCAAATCAAATGTCCTAGAACCAAATTTCCACATGTAACTACTAGATTGTGATACAATACACTATTGGGTGAAGTTTGGTTTACTTCTGCGTAGCGGTTTGGGAGTTAACATCAAAATTACATTTCTCGGCAATATCGCATAGATCTCACTGTGAAAAGGCTTAAATGGCTTTTTTGACCTAAGTTTGAGGATTGCGCTCAAATCAAATGTCCTAGAACCAAATTTCCACATGTAACTACTAGATTGTGATACAATACAATATTGGGTGAAGTTTGGTTGACTTCTGCGCAGCGGTTTGGGAGTTAACATCAAAATTACATTTCTCGGCCATATCGCGTAGATCTCACTGTGAAAAGGCTTAAATGACTTTTTTAATTAAGTTTGATGATTGCGCTCAAACCAAATGTCCTAGAACGAAATTTTCAAATGTAACTACTAGATTGTGATACAATACACTATTGGGTGAAGTTTGGTTGACTTCTGCGCAGCGGTTTGGGAGTTAACATCAAAATTACATTTCTCAGCCATATCGCATAGATCTCACTGTGAAAAGGCTTAAATGGCTTTTTTGACCTAAGTTTGAGGATTGCGCTCAAATCAAATGTCCTAGAACCAAATTTCCACATGAAACTACTAGATTGTGATACAATACACTATTGGGTGAAGTTTGGTTGACTTCTGCGCAGCGGTTTGGGAGTTAACATCAAAATTACATTTCTCGGCCATATCGCATAGATCTCACTGTGAAAAGGCTTAAATGACTTTTTTAATTAAGTTTGATGATTGCGCTCAAACCAAATGTCCTAGAACTAAATTTCCAAATGTAACTACTAGATTGTGATAAAATACACTATTGGGTGAAGTTTGGTTGACTTCTGCGCAGCGGTTTGGGAGTTAACATCAAAATTACATATCTCAGCCATATCGCATAGATCTCACTGTGAAAAGGCTTAAATGACTTTTTTTAATTAAGTTTGAAGATTGCGCTCAAACCAAATGTCCTAGAACTAAATTTCCAAATGTAACTACTAGATTGTGATAAAATACACTATTGGGTGAAGTTTGGTTGACTTCTGTGCAGCGGTTTGGGAGTTAACATCAAAATTACATTTCTCGGCCATATCGCATAGATCTCACTGTGAAAAGGCTTAAATGACTTTTTTAATTAAGTTTGATGATTGCGCTCAAACCAAATGTCCTAGAACGAAATTTTCAAATGTAACTACTAGATTGTGATACAATACACTATTGGGTGAAGTTTGGTTGACTTCTGCGCAGCGGTTTGGGAGTTAACATCAAAATTACATTTCTCGGCCATATCGCGTAGATCTCACTGTGAAAAGGCTTAAATGGCTTTTTCGACCTAAGTTTGAGGATTGCGCTCAAATCAAATGTCCTAGAACCAAATTTTTACATGTAACTACTAGATTGTGATACAATACACTATTGGGTGAAGTTTGGTTGACTTCTGCGCAGCGGTTTGGGAGTTAACATCAAAATTACATTTCTCGGCCATATCGCATAGATCTCACTGTGAAAAGGCTTAAATGACTTTTTTAATTAAGTTTGATGATTGCGCTCAAACCAAATGTCCTAGAACTAAATTTCCAAATGTAACTACTAGATTGTCATAAAATACACTATTGGGTGAAGTTTGGTTGACTTCTGCGCAGCGGTTTGGGAGTTAACATCAAAATTACATTTCTCAGCTATATCGCATAGATCTCACTGTGAAAAGGCTTAAATGACTTTTTTTAATTAAGTTTGAAGATTGCGCTCAAACCAAATGTCCTAGAACTAAATTTCCAAATGTAACTACTAGATTGTGATAAAATACACTATTGGGTGAAGTTTGGTTGACTTCTGCGCAGCGGTTTGGGAGTTAACATCAAAATTACATTTCTCGGCCATATCGCATAGATCTCACTGTGAAAAGGCTTAAATGACTTTTTTAATTAAGTTTGATGATTGCGCTCAAACCAAATGTCCTAGAACGAAATTTTCAAATGTAACTACTAGATTGTGATACAATACACTATTGGGTGAAGTTTGGTTGACTTCTGCGCAGCGGTTTGGGAGTTAACATCAAAATTACATTTCTCGGCCATATCGCGTAGATCTCACTGTGAAAAGGCTTAAATGGCTTTTTTGACCTAAGTTTGAGGATTGCGCTCAAATCAAATGTCCTAGAACCAAATTTTTACATTTAACTACTACATTGTGATACAATACACTATTGGGTGAAGTTTGGTTGACTTCTGCGCAGCGGTTTGGGAGTTAACATCAAAATTACATTTCTCGGCCATATCGCATAGATCTCACTGTGAAAAGGCTTAAATGGCTTTTTTGACCTAAGTTTGAGGATTGCGCTCAAATCAAATGTCCTAGAACCAAATTTCCACATGTAACTACTAGATTGTGATACAATACACTATTGTGTGAAGTTTGGTTGACTTCTGCGCAGCGGTTTGGGAGTGAACATCAAAATTACATTTCTCGGCCATATCGCATAGATCTCACTGTGAAAAGGCTTAAATGACTTTTTTTAATTAAGTTTGAAAATTGCGCTCAAACCAAATGTCCTACAACTAAATTTCCAAATGTAACTACTAGATTGTGATACAATACACTATTGGGTGAAGTTTGGTCGACTTCTGCGCAGCGGTTTGGGAGTTAACATCAAAATTACATTTCTCGGCCATATCGCGTAGATCTCACTGTGAAAAGGCTTAAATGACTTTTTTAATTAAGTTTGAGGATTGCGCTCAAACCAAATGTCCTAGAACTAAATTTCTAAATGTAACTACTAGATTGTGATAAAATACACTATTGGGTGAAGTTTGGTTGACTTCTGCGCAGCGGTTTGGGAGTTAACATCAAAATTACACTTCTCAGCCATATCGCATAGATCTCACTGTGAAAAGGCTTAAATGACTTTTTTTAATTAAGTTTGAAGATTGCGCTCAAACCAAATGTCCTAGAACGAAATTTCCAAATGTAACTACTAGATTGTGATACAATACACTATTGGGTGAAGTTTGGTTGATTTCTGCGCAGCGGTTTGGGAGTTAACATCAAAATTACATTTCTCGGCCATATCGCGTTGATCTCACTGTGAAAAGGCTTAAATGGCTTTTTTGACCTAAGTTTGAGGATTGCGCTCAAATCAAATGTCCTAGAACCAAATTTTTACATGTAAGTACTAGATTGTGATACAATACACTATTGGGTGAAGTTTGGTTGACTTCTGCGCAGCGGTTTGGGAGTTAACATCAAAATTACATTTCTCGGCCATATCGCGTAGATCTCACTGTGAAAAGGCTTAAATGACTTTTTTAATTAAGTTTGATGATTGCGCTCAAACCAAATGTCCTAGAACTAAATTTCCAAATGTAACTACTAGATTGTGATAAAATACACTATTGGGTGAAGTTTGGTTGACTTCTGCGCAGCGGTTTGGGAGTTAACATCAAAATTACATTTCTCAGCCATATCGCATAGATCTCACTGTGAAAGGGCTTAAATGGCTTTTTTGACCTAAGTTTGAGGATTGCGCTCAAATCAAATGTCCTAGAACCAAATTTCCACATGAAACTACTAGATTGTGATACAATACACTATTGGGTGAAGTTTGGTTGACTTCTGCGCAGCGGTTTGGGAGTTAACATCAAAATTACATTTCTCGGCCATATCGCATAGATCTCACTGTGAAAAGGCTTAAATGACTTTTTTAATTAAGTTTGATGATTGCGCTCAAACCAAATGTCCTAGAACTAAATTTCCAAATGTAACTACTAGATTGTGATAAAATACACTATTGGGTGAAGTTTGGTTGACTTCTGCGCAGCGGTTTGGGAGTTAACATCAAAATTACATTTCTCAGCCATATCGCATAGATCTCACTGTGAAAAGGCTTAAATGACTTTTTTTAATTAAGTTTGAAGATTGCGCTCAAACCAAATGTCCTAGAACTAAATTTCCAAATGTAACTACTAGATTGTGATAAAATACACTATTGGGTGAAGTTTGGTTGACTTCTGTGCAGCGGTTTGGGAGTTAACATCAAAATTACATTTCTCGGCCATATCGCATAGATCTCACTGTGAAAAGGCTTAAATGACTTTTTTAATTAAGTTTGATGATTGCGCTCAAACCAAATGTCCTAGAACGAAATTTTCAAATGTAACTACTAGATTGTGATACAATACACTATTGGGTGAAGTTTGGTTGACTTCTGCGCAGCGGTTTGGGAGTTAACATCAAAATTACATTTCTCGGCCATATCGCGTAGATCTCACTGTGAAAAGGCTTAAATGGCTTTTTCGACCTAAGTTTGAGGATTGCGCTCAAATCAAATGTCCTAGAACCAAATTTTTACATGTAACTACTAGATTGTGATACAATACACTATTGGGTGAAGTTTGGTTGACTTCTGCGCAGCGGTTTGGGAGTTAACATCAAAATTACATTTCTCGGCCATATCGCATAGATCTCACTGTGAAAAGGCTTAAATGACTTTTTTAATTAAGTTTGATGATTGCGCTCAAACCAAATGTCCTAGAACTAAATTTCCAAATGTAACTACTAGATTGTGATAAAATACACTATTGCGTGAAGTTTGGTTGACTTCTGCGCAGCGGTTTGGGAGTTAACATCAAAATTACATTTCTCAGCCATATCGCATAGATCTCACTGTGAAAAGGCTTAAATGACTTTTTTTAATTAAGTTTGAAGATTGCGCTCAAACCAAATGTCCTAGAACTAAATTTCCAAATGTAACTACTAGATTGTGATAAAATACACTATTGGGTGAAGTTTGGTTGACTTCTGTGCAGCGGTTTGGGAGTTAACATCAAAATTACATTTCTCGGCCATATCGCATAGATCTCACTGTGAAAAGGCTTAAATGACTTTTTTAATTAAGTTTGATGATTGCGCTCAAACCAAATGTCCTAGAACGAAATTTTCAAATGTAACTACTAGATTGTGATACAATACACTATTGGGTGAAGTTTGGTTGACTTCTGCGCAGCGGTTTGGGAGTTAACATCAAAATTACATTTCTCGGCCATATCGCGTAGATCTCACTGTGAAAAGGCTTAAATGGCTTTTTCGACCTAAGTTTGAGGATTGCGCTCAAATCAAATGTCCTAGAACCAAATTTTTACATGTAACTACTAGATTGTGATACAATACACTATTGGGTGAAATTTGGTTGACTTCTGCGCAGCGGTTTGGGAGTTAACATCAAAATTACATTTCTCGGCCATATCGCGTAGATCTCACTGTGAAAAGGCTTAAATGACTTTTTTAATTAAGTTTGATGATTGCGCTCAAACCAAATGTCCTAGAACCAAATTTCCAAATGTAACTACTAGATTGTGATACAATACACTATTGGGTGAAGTTTGGTTGACTTCTGCGCAGCGGTTTGGGAGTTAACATCAAAATTACATTTCTCAGCCATATCGCATAGATCTCACTGTGAAAAGGCTTAAATGGCTTTTTTGACCTAAGTTTGAGGATTGCGCTCAAATCAAATGTCCTAGAACCAAATTTCCACATGTAACTACTAGATTGTGATACAATACACTATTGGGTGAAGTTTGGTTGACTTCTGCGCAGCGGTTTGGGAGTTAACATCAAAATTACATTTCTCGGCCATATCGCGTAGATCTCACTGTGAAAAGGCTTAAATGACTTTTTTAATTAAGTTTGATGATTGCGCTCAAACCAAATGTCCTAGAACTAAATTTCCAAATGTAACTACTAGATTGTCATAAAATACACTATTGGGTGAAGTTTGGTTGACTTCTGCGCAGCGGTTTGGGAGTTAACATCAAAATTACATTTCTCAGCTATATCGCATAGATCTCACTGTGAAAAGGCTTAAATGACTTTTTTTAATTAAGTTTGAAGATTGCGCTCAAACCAAATGTCCTAGAACTAAATTTCCAAATGTAACTACTAGATTGTGATACAATACACTATTGGATGAAGTTTGGTTGACTTCTGCGCAGCGGTTTGGGAGTTAACATCAAAATTACATTTCTCGGCCATATCGCCTAGATCTCACTGTGAAAAGGCTTAAATGGCTTTTTTGACCTAAGTTTGAGGATTGCGCTCAAATCAAATGTCCTAGAACCAAATTTCCACATGTAACTACTAGATTGTGATACAATACACTATTGGGTGAAGTTTGGTTTACTTCTGCGCAGCGGTTTGGGAGTTAACATCAAAATTACATTTCTCGGCCATATCGCATAGATCTCACTGTGAAAAGGCTTAAATGGCTTTTTTGACCTAAGTTTGAGGATTGCGCTCAAACCAAATGTCCTAGAACTAAATTTCCAAATGTAACTACTAGATTGTCATAAAATACACTATTGGGTGAAGTTTGGTTGACTTCTGCGCAGCGGTTTGGGAGTTAACATCAAAATTACATTTCTCAGCTATATCGCATAGATCTCACTGTGAAAAGGCTTAAATGACTTTTTTTAATTAAGTTTGAAGATTGCGCTCAAACCAAATGTCCTAGAACTAAATTTCCAAATGTAACTACTAGATTGTGATAAAATACACTATTGGGTGAAGTTTGGTTGACTTCTGCGCAGCGGTTTGGGAGTTAACATCAAAATTACATTTCTCGGCCATATCGCATAGATCTCACTGTGAAAAGGCTTAAATGACTTTTTTAATTAAGTTTGATGATTGCGCTCAAACCAAATGTCCTAGAACGAAATTTTCAAATGTAACTACTAGATTGTGATACAATACACTATTGGGTGAAGTTTGGTTGACTTCTGCGCAGCGGTTTGGGAGTTAACATCAAAATTACATTTCTCGGCCATATCGCGTAGATCTCACTGTGAAAAGGCTTAAATGGCTTTTTTGACCTAAGTTTGAGGATTGCGCTCAAATCAAATGTCCTAGAACCAAATTTTTACATTTAACTACTACATTGTGATACAATACACTATTGGGTGAAGTTTGGTTGACTTCTGCGCAGCGGTTTGGGAGTTAACATCAAAATTACATTTCTCGGCCATATCGCATAGATCTCACTGTGAAAAGGCTTAAATGGCTTTTTTGACCTAAGTTTGAGGATTGCGCTCAAATCAAATGTCCTAGAACCAAATTTCCACATGTAACTACTAGATTGTGATACAATACACTATTGGGTGAAGTTTGGTTGACTTCTGCGCAGCGGTTTGGGAGTGAACATCAAAATTACATTTCTCGGCCATATCGCATAGATCTCACTGTGAAAAGGCTTAAATGACTTTTTTTAATTAAGTTTGAAAATTGCGCTCAAACCAAATGTCCTACAACTAAATTTCCAAATGTAACTACTAGATTGTGATACAATACACTATTGGGTGAAGTTTGGTCGACTTCTGCGCAGCGGTTTGGGAGTTAACATCAAAATTACATTTCTCGGCCATATCGCGTAGATCTCACTGTGAAAAGGCTTAAATGACTTTTTTAATTAAGTTTGAGGATTGCGCTCAAACCAAATGTCCTAGAACTAAATTTCTAAATGTAACTACTAGATTGTGATAAAATACACTATTGGGTGAAGTTTGGTTGACTTCTGCGCAGCGGTTTGGGAGTTAACATCAAAATTACACTTCTCAGCCATATCGCATAGATCTCACTGTGAAAAGGCTTAAATGACTTTTTTTAATTAAGTTTGAAGATTGCGCTCAAACCAAATGTCCTAGAACTAAATTTCCAAATGTAACTACTAGATTGTGATACAATACACTATTGGGTGAAGTTTGGTTGATTTCTGCGCAGCGGTTTGGGAGTTAACATCAAAATTACATTTCTCGGCCATATCGCGTTGATCTCACTGTGAAAAGGCTTAAATGGCTTTTTTGACCTAAGTTTGAGGATTGCGCTCAAATCAAATGTCCTAGAACCAAATTTTTACATGTAAGTACTAGATTGTGATACAATACACTATTGGGTGAAGTTTGGTTGACTTCTGCGCAGCGGTTTGGGAGTTAACATCAAAATTACATTTCTCGGCCATATCGCGTAGATCTCACTGTGAAAAGGCTTAAATGACTTTTTTAATTAAGTTTGATGATTGCGCTCAAACCAAATGTCCTAGAACTAAATTTCCAAATGTAACTACTAGATTGTGATAAAATACACTATTGGGTGAAGTTTGGTTGACTTCTGCGCAGCGGTTTGGGAGTTAACATCAAAATTACATTTCTCAGCCATATCGCATAGATCTCACTGTGAAAAGGCTTAAATGACTTTTTTAATTAAGTTTGATGATTGCGCTCAAACCAAATGTCCTAGAACCAAATTTCCAAATGTAACTACTAGATTGTGATACAATACACTATTGGGTGAAGTTTGGTTGACTTCTGCGCAGCGGTTTGGGAGTTAACATCAAAATTACATTTCTCAGCCATATCGCGTAGATCTCACTGTGAAAAGGCTTAAATGGCTTTTTTGACCTAAGTTTGAGGATTGCGCTCAAATCAAATGTCCTAGAACCAAATTTCCACATGTAACTACTAGATTGTGATACAATACACTATTGGGTGAAGTTTGGTTGACTTCTGCGCAGCGGTTTGGGAGTTAACATCAAAATTACATTTCTCGGCCATATCGCGTAGATCTCACTGTGAAAAGGCTTAAATGACTTTTTTAATTAAGTTTGATGATTGCGCTCAAACCAAATGTCCTAGAACTAAATTTCCAAATGTAACTACTAGATTGTGATAAAATACACTATTGGGTGAAGTTTGGTTGACTTCTGCGCAGCGGTTTGGGAGTTAACATCAAAATTACATTTCTCAGCCATATCGCATAGATCTCACTGTGAAAAGGCTTAAATGACTTTTTTTAATTAAGTTTGAAGATTGCGCTCAAACCAAATGTCCTAGAACTAAATTTCCAAATGTAACTACTAGATTGTGATAAAATACACTATTGGGTGAAGTTTGGTTGACTTCTGCGCAGCGGTTTGGGAGTTAACATCAAAATTACATTTCTCGGCCATATCGCATAGATCTCACTGTGAAAAGGCTTAAATGACTTTTTTAATTAAGTTTGATGATTGCGCTCAAACCAAATGTCCTAGAACGAAATTTTCAAATGTAACTACTAGATTGTGATACAATACACTATTGGGTGAAGTTTGGTTGACTTCTGCGCAGCGGTTTGGGAGTTAACATCAAAATTACATTTCTCGGCCATATCACGTAGATCTCACTGTGAAAAGGCTTAAATGGCTTTTTTGACCTAAGTTTGAGGATTGCGCTCAAATCAAATGTCCTAGAACCAAATTTTTACATGTAACTACTACATTGTGATACAATAGACTATTGGGTGAAGTTTGGTTGACTTCTGCGCAGCGGTTTGGGAGTTAACATCAAAATTACATTTCTCGGCCATATCGCGTAGATCTCACTGTGAAAAGGCTTAAATGGCTTTTTTGACCTAAGTTTGAGGATTGCGCTCAAATCAAATGTCCTAGAACCAAATTTCCACATGTAACTACTAGATTGTGATACAATACACTATTGGGTGAAGTTTGGTTGACTTCTGCGCAGCGGTTTGGGAGTTAACATCAAAATTACATTTCTCGGCCATATCGCGTAGATCTCACTGTGAAAAGGCTTAAATTACTTTTTTTAATTAAGTTTGAAGATTGCGCTCAAACCACATGTCCTAGAACTAAATTTCCAAATGTAACTACTAGATTGTCATAAAATACACTATTGGGTGAAGTTTGGTTGACTTCTGCGCAGCGGTTTGGGAGTTATTATCAAAATTACATTTCTCGGCCATATCGCATAGATCTCACTGTGAAAAGGCTTAAATGACTTTTTTAATTAAGTTTGATGATTGCGCTCAAACCAAATGTCCTAGAACGAAATTTCCAAATGTAACTACTAGATTGTGATACAATACACTATTGGGTGAAGTTTGGTTGACTTCTGCGCAGCGGTTTGGGAGTTAACATCAAAATTACATTTCTCGGCCATATCGCGTAGATCTCACTGTGAAAAGGCTTAAATGGCTTTTTTGACCTAAGTTTGAGGATTGCGCTCAAATCAAATGTCCTAGAACCAAATTTCCACATGTAACTACTAGATTGTGATACAATACACTATTGGGTGAAGTTTTGTTGACTTCTGCGCAGCGGTTTGGGAGTTAACATCAAAATTACATTTCTCGGCCATATCGCGTAGACCTCACTGTGAAAAGGCTTAAATGACTTTTTTAATTAAGTTTGATGATTGCGCTCAAACCAAATGTCCTAGAACCAAATTTCCAAATGTAACTACTAGATTGTGATACAATACACTATTGGGTGAAGTTTGGTTGACTTCTGCGCAGCGGTTTGGGAGTTAACATCAAAATTACATTTCTCGGCCATATCGCGTAGATCTCACTGTGAAAAGGCTTAAATGGCTTTTTTGACCTAAGTTTGAGGATTGCGCTCAAATCAAATGTCCTAGAACCAAATTTCCACATGTAACTACTAGATTGTGATACAATACACTATTGGGTGAAGTTTGGTTGACTTCTGCGCAGCGGTTTGGGAGTTAACATCAAAATTACATTTCTCGGCCATATTGCGTAGATCTCACTGTGAAAAGGCTTAAATGACTTTTTTAATTAAGTTTGATGATTGCGCTCAAACCAAATGTCCTAGAACTAAATTTCCAAATGTAACTACTAGATTGTGATAAAATACACTATTGGGTGAAGTTTGGTTGACTTCTGCGCAGCGGTTTGGGAGTTAACATCAAAATTACATTTCTCGGCCATATCGCATAGATCTCACTGTGAAAAGGCTTAAATGGCTTTTTTGACCTAAGTTTGAGGATTGCGCTCAAATCAAATGTCCTAGAACCAAATTTCCACATGTAACTACTAGATTGTGATACAATACACTAATGGGTGAAGTTTGGTTGACTTCTGCGCAGCGGTTTGGGAGTGAACATCAAAATTACATTTCTCGGCCATATCGCATAGATCTCACTGTGAAAAGGCTTAAATGACTTTTTTAATTAAGTTTGATGATTGCGCTCAAACCAAATGTCCTAGAACGAAATTTTCAAATGTAACTACTAGATTGTGATACAATACACTATTGGGTGAAGTTTGGTTGACTTCTGCGCAGCGGTTTGGGAGTTAACATCAAAAATACATTTCTCGGCCATATCGCGTAGATCTCACTGTGAAAAGGCTTAAATGGCTTTTTTGACCTAAGTTTGAGGATTGCGCTCAAATCAAATGTCCTAGAACCAAATTTCCACATGTAACTACTAGATTGTGATACAATACACTATTGGGTGAAGTTTGGTTTACTTCTGCGCAGCGGTTTGGGAGTTAACATCAAAATTACATTTCTCGGCCATATCGCGTAGATCTCACTGTGAAAAGGCTTAAATGACTTTTTTAATTAAGTTTGATGATTGCGCTCAAACCAAATGTCCTAGAACCAAATTTCCAAATGTAACTACTAGATTGTGATACAATACACTATTGGGTGAAGTTTGGTTGACTTCTGCGCAGCGGTTTGGGAGTTAACATCAAAATTACATTTCTCGGCCATATCGCGTAGATCTCACTGTGAAAAGGCTTAAATGGCTTTTTTGACCTAAGTTTGAGGATTGCGCTCAAATCAAATGTCCTAGAACCAAATTTTTACATTTAACTACTACATTGTGATACAATACACTATTGGGTGAAGTTTGGTTGACTTCTGCGCAGCGGTTTGGGAGTTAACATCAAAATTACATTTCTCGGCCATATCGCATAGATCTCACTGTGAAAAGGCTTAAATGGCTTTTTTGACCTAAGTTTGAGGATTGCGCTCAAATCAAATGTCCTAGAACCAAATTTCCACATGTAACTACTAGATTGTGATACAATACACTATTGGGTGAAGTTTGGTTGACTTCTGCGCAGCGGTTTGGGAGTGAACATCAAAATTACATTTCTCGGCCATATCGCATAGATCTCACTGTGAAAAGGCTTAAATGACTTTTTTTAATTAAGTTTGAAAATTGCGCTCAAACCAAATGTCCTACAACTAAATTTCCAAATGTAACTACTAGATTGTGATACAATACACTATTGGGTGAAGTTTGGTCGACTTCTGCGCAGCGGTTTGGGAGTTAACATCAAAATTACATTTCTCGGCCATATCGCGTAGATCTCACTGTGAAAAGGCTTAAATGACTTTTTTAATTAAGTTTGAGGATTGCGCTCAAACCAAATGTCCTTGAACTAAATTTCTAAATGTAACTACTAGATTGTGATAAAATACACTATTGGGTGAAGTTTGGTTGACTTCTGCGCAGCGGTTTGGGAGTTAACATCAAAATTACACTTCTCAGCCATATCGCATAGATCTCACTGTGAAAAGGCTTAAATGACTTTTTTTAATTAAGTTTGAAGATTGCGCTCAAACCAAATGTCCTAGAACTAAATTTCCAAATGTAACTACTAGATTGTGATACAATACACTATTGGGTGAAGTTTGGTTGATTTCTGCGCAGCGGTTTGGGAGTTAACATCAAAATTACATTTCTCGGCCATATCGCGTTGATCTCACTGTGAAAAGGCTTAAATGGCTTTTTTGACCTAAGTTTGAGGATTGCGCTCAAATCAAATGTCCTAGAACCAAATTTTTACATGTAAGTACTAGATTGTGATACAATACACTATTGGGTGAAGTTTGGTTGACTTCTGCGCAGCGGTTTGGGAGTTAACATCAAAATTACATTTCTCGGCCATATCGCGTAGATCTCACTGTGAAAAGGCTTAAATGACTTTTTTAATTAAGTTTGATGATTGCGCTCAAACCAAATGTCCTAGAACTAAATTTCCAAATGTAACTACTAGATTGTGATAAAATACACTATTGGGTGAAGTTTGGTTGACTTCTGCGCAGCGGTTTGGGAGTTAACATCAAAATTACATTTCTCAGCCATATCGCATAGATCTCACTGTGAAAAGGCTTAAATGACTTTTTTAATTAAGTTTGATGATTGCGCTCAAACCAAATGTCCTAGAACCAAATTTCCAAATGTAACTACTAGATTGTGATACAATACACTATTGGGTGAAGTTTGGTTGACTTCTGCGCAGCGGTTTGGGAGTTAACATCAAAATTACATTTCTCAGCCATATCGCGTAGATCTCACTGTGAAAAGGCTTAAATGGCTTTTTTGACCTAAGTTTGAGGATTGCGCTCAAATCAAATGTCCTAGAACCAAATTTCCACATGTAACTACTAGATTGTGATACAATACACTATTGGGTGAAGTTTGGTTGACTTCTGCGCAGCGGTTTGGGAGTTAACATCAAAATTACATTTCTCGGCCATATCGCGTAGATCTCACTGTGAAAAGGCTTAAATGACTTTTTTAATTAAGTTTGATGATTGCGCTCAAACCAAATGTCCTAGAACTAAATTTCCAAATGTAACTACTAGATTGTGATAAAATACACTATTGGGTGAAGTTTGGTTGACTTCTGCGCAGCGGTTTGGGAGTTAACATCAAAATTACATTTCTCAGCCATATCGCATAGATCTCACTGTGAAAAGGCTTAAATGACTTTTTTTAATTAAGTTTGAAGATTGCGCTCAAACCAAATGTCCTAGAACTAAATTTCCAAATGTAACTACTAGATTGTGATAAAATACACTATTGGGTGAAGTTTGGTTGACTTCTGCACAGCGGTTTGGGAGTTAACATCAAAATTACATTTCTCGGCCATATCGCATAGATCTCACTGTGAAAAGGCTAAAATGACTTTTTTAATTAAGTTTGATGATTGCGCTCAAACCAAATGTCCTAGAACGAAATTTTCAAATGTAACTACTAGATTGTGATACAATACACTATTGGGTGAAGTTTGGTTGACTTCTGCGCAGCGGTTTGGGAGTTAACATCAAAATTACATTTCTCGGCCATATCACGTAGATCTCACTGTGAAAAGGCTTAAATGGCTTTTTTGACCTAAGTTTGAGGATTGCGCTCAAATCAAATGTCCTAGAACCAAATTTTTACATGTAACTACTACATTGTGATACAATAGACTATTGGGTGAAGTTTGGTTGACTTCTGCGCAGCGGTTTGGGAGTTAACATCAAAATTACATTTCTCGGCCATATCGCGTAGATCTCACTGTGAAAAGGCTTAAATGGCTTTTTTGACCTAAGTTTGAGGATTGCGCTCAAATCAAATGTCCTAGAACCAAATTTCCACATGTAACTACTAGATTGTGATACAATACACTATTGGGTGAAGTTTGGTTGACTTCTGCGCAGCGGTTTGGGAGTTAACATCAAAATTACATTTCTCGGCCATATCGCGTAGATCTCACTGTGAAAAGGCTTAAATTACTTTTTTTAATTAAGTTTGAAGATTGCGCTCAAACCACATGTCCTAGAACTAAATTTCCAAATGTAACTACTAGATTGTCATAAAATACACTATTGGGTGAAGTTTGGTTGACTTCTGCGCAGCGGTTTGGGAGTTATTATCAAAATTACATTTCTCGGCCATATCGCATAGATCTCACTGTGAAAAGGCTTAAATGACTTTTTTAATTAAGTTTGATGATTGCGCTCAAACCAAATGTCCTAGAACGAAATTTCCAAATGTAACTACTAGATTGTGATACAATACACTATTGGGTGAAGTTTGGTTGACTTCTGCGCAGCGGTTTGGGAGTTAACATCAAAATTACATTTCTCGGCCATATCGCGTAGATCTCACTGTGAAAAGGCTTAAATGGCTTTTTTGACCTAAGTTTGAGGATTGCGCTCAAATCAAATGTCCTAGAACCAAATTTCCACATGTAACTACTAGATTGTGATACAATACACTATTGGGTGAAGTTTTGTTGACTTCTGCGCAGCGGTTTGGGAGTTAACATCAAAATTACATTTCTCGGCCATATCGCGTAGACCTCACTGTGAAAAGGCTTAAATGACTTTTTTAATTAAGTTTGATGATTGCGCTCAAACCAAATGTCCTAGAACCAAATTTCCAAATGTAACTACTAGATTGTGATACAATACACTATTGGGTGAAGTTTGGTTGACTTCTGCGCAGCGGTTTGGGAGTTAACATCAAAATTACATTTCTCGGCCATATCGCGTAGATCTCACTGTGAAAAGGCTTAAATGGCTTTTTTGACCTAAGTTTGAGGATTGCGCTCAAATCAAATGTCCTAGAACCAAATTTCCACATGTAACTACTAGATTGTGATACAATACACTATTGGGTGAAGTTTGGTTGACTTCTGCGCAGCGGTTTGGGAGTTAACATCAAAATTACATTTCTCGGCCATATTGCGTAGATCTCACTGTGAAAAGGCTTAAATGACTTTTTTAATTAAGTTTGATGATTGCGCTCAAACCAAATGTCCTAGAACTAAATTTCCAAATGTAACTACTAGATTGTGATAAAATACACTATTGGGTGAAGTTTGGTTGACTTCTGCGCAGCGGTTTGGGAGTTAACATCAAAATTACATTTCTCGGCCATATCGCATAGATCTCACTGTGAAAAGGCTTAAATGGCTTTTTTGACCTAAGTTTGAGGATTGCGCTCAAATCAAATGTCCTAGAACCAAATTTCCACATGTAACTACTAGATTGTGATACAATACACTAATGGGTGAAGTTTGGTTGACTTCTGCGCAGCGGTTTGGGAGTGAACATCAAAATTACATTTCTCGGCCATATCGCATAGATCTCACTGTGAAAAGGCTTAAATGACTTTTTTAATTAAGTTTGATGATTGCGCTCAAACCAAATGTCCTAGAACGAAATTTTCAAATGTAACTACTAGATTGTGATACAATACACTATTGGGTGAAGTTTGGTTGACTTCTGCGCAGCGGTTTGGGAGTTAACATCAAAAATACATTTCTCGGCCATATCGCGTAGATCTCACTGTGAAAAGGCTTAAATGGCTTTTTTGACCTAAGTTTGAGGATTGCGCTCAAATCAAATGTCCTAGAACCAAATTTCCACATGTAACTACTAGATTGTGATACAATACACTATTGGGTGAAGTTTGGTTTACTTCTGCGCAGCGGTTTGGGAGTTAACATCAAAATTACATTTCTCGGCCATATCGCGTAGATCTCACTGTGAAAAGGCTTAAATGACTTTTTTAATTAAGTTTGATGATTGCGCTCAAACCAAATGTCCTAGAACCAAATTTCCAAATGTAACTACTAGATTGTGATACAATACACTATTGGGTGAAGTTTGGTTGACTTCTGCGCAGCGGTTTGGGAGTTAACATCAAAATTACATTTCTCGGCCATATCGCATAGATCTCACTGTGAAAAGGCTTAAATGACTTTTTTGACCTAAGTTTGAGGATTGCGCTCAAATCAAATGTCCTAGAACCAAATTTCCACATGTAACTACTAGATTGTGATACAATACACTAATGGGTGAAGTTTGGTTGACTTCTGCGCAGCGGTTTGGGAGTGAACATCAAAATTACATTTCTCGGCCATATCGCATAGATCTCACTGTGAAAAGGCTTAAATGACTTTTTTAATTAAGTTTGATGATTGCGCTCAAACCAAATGTCCTAGAACGAAATTTTCAAATGTAACTACTAGATTGTGATACAATACACTATTGGGTGAAGTTTGGTTGACTTCTGCGCAGCGGTTTGGGAGTTAACATCAAAAATACATTTCTCGGCCATATCGCGTAGATCTCACTGTGAAAAGGCTTAAATGGCTTTTTTGACCTAAGTTTGAGGATTGCGCTCAAATCAAATGTCCTAGAACCAAATTTCCACATGTAACTACTAGATTGTGATACAATACACTATTGGGTGAAGTTTGGTTTACTTCTGCGCAGCGGTTTGGGAGTTAACATCAAAATTACATTTCTCGGCCATATCGCGTAGATCTCACTGTGAAAAGGCTTAAATGACTTTTTTAATTAAGTTTGATGATTGCGCTCAAACCAAATGTCCTAGAACCAAATTTCCAAATGTAACTACTAGATTGTGATACAATACACTATTGGGTGAAGTTTGGTTGACTTCTGCGCAGCGGTTTGGGAGTTAACATCAAAATTACATTTCTCGGCCATATCGCATAGATCTCACTGTGAAAAGGCTTAAATGACTTTTTTAATTAAGTTTGATGATTGCGCTCAAACCAAATGTCCTAGAACCAAATTTCCAAATGTAACTACTAGATTGTGATACAATACACTATTGGGTGAAGTTTGGTTGACTTCTGCGCAGCGGTTTGGGAGTTAACATCAAAATTACATTTCTCGGCCATATCGCATAGATCTCACTGTGAAAAGGATTAAATGGCTTTTTTGACCTAAGTTTGAGGATTGCGCTCAAATCAAATGTCCTAGAACCAAATTTCCACATGTAACTACTAGATTGTGATACAATACACTATTGGGTGAAGTTTGGTTGACTTCTGCGCAGCGGTTTGGGAGTTAACATCAAAATTACATTTCTCGGCCATATCGCATAGATCTCACTGTGAAAAGGCTTAAATGGCTTTTTTGACCTAAGTTTGAGGATTGCGCTCAAATCAAATGTCCTAGAACCAAATTTCCACATGTAACTACTAGATTGTGATACAATACACTATTGGGTGAAGTTTGGTTGACTTCTGCGCAGCGGTTTGGGAGTTAACATCAAAATTACATTTCTCGGCCATATCGCGTAGATCTCACTGTGAAAAGGCTTAAATTACTTTTTTTAATTAAGTTTGAAGATTGCGCTCAAACCAAATGTCCTAGAACTAAATTTCCAAATGTAACTACTAGATTGTGATACAATACACTATTGGGTGAAGTTTGGTTGACTTCTGCGCAGCGGTTTGGGAGTTAACATCAAAATTACATTTCTCGGCCATATCGCGTAGATCTCACTGTGAAAAGGCTTAAATGGCTTTTTTGACCTAAGTTTGAGGATTGCGCTCAAATCAAATGTCCTAGAACCAAATTTTTACATTTAACTACTACATTGTGATACAATACACTATTGGGTGAAGTTTGGTTGACTTCTGCGCAGCGGTTTGGGAGTTAACATCAAAATTACATTTCTCGGCCATATCGCATAGATCTCACTGTGAAAAGGCTTAAATGGCTTTTTTGACCTAAGTTTGAGGATTGCGCTCAAATCAAATGTCCTAGAACCAAATTTCCACATGTAACTACTAGATTGTGATACAATACACTATTGGGTGAAGTTTGGTTGACTTCTGCGCAGCGGTTTGGGAGTGAACATCAAAATTACATTTCTCGGCCATATCGCATAGATCTCACTGTGAAAAGGCTTAAATGACTTTTTTTAATTAAGTTTGAAAATTGCGCTCAAACCAAATGTCCTACAACTAAATTTCCAAATGTAACTACTAGATTGTGATACAATACACTATTGGGTGAAGTTTGGTCGACTTCTGCGCAGCGGTTTGGGAGTTAACATCAAAATTACATTTCTCGGCCATATCGCGTAGATCTCACTGTGAAAAGGCTTAAATGACTTTTTTAATTAAGTTTGAGGATTGCGCTCAAACCAAATGTCCTAGAACTAAATTTCTAAATGTAACTACTAGATTGTGATAAAATACACTATTGGGTGAAGTTTGGTTGACTTCTGCGCAGCGGTTTGGGAGTTAACATCAAAATTACACTTCTCAGCCATATCGCATAGATCTCACTGTGAAAAGGCTTAAATGACTTTTTTTAATTAAGTTTGAAGATTGCGCTCAAACCAAATGTCCTAGAACTAAATTTCCAAATGTAACTACTAGATTGTGATACAATACACTATTGGGTGAAGTTTGGTTGATTTCTGCGCAGCGGTTTGGGAGTTAACATCAAAATTACATTTCTCGGCCATATCGCGTTGATCTCACTGTGAAAAGGCTTAAATGGCTTTTTTGACCTAAGTTTGAGGATTGCGCTCAAATCAAATGTCCTAGAACCAAATTTTTACATGTAAGTACTAGATTGTGATACAATACACTATTGGGTGAAGTTTGGTTGACTTCTGCGCAGCGGTTTGGGAGTTAACATCAAAATTACATTTCTCGGCCATATCGCGTAGATCTCACTGTGAAAAGGCTTAAATGACTTTTTTAATTAAGTTTGATGATTGCGCTCAAACCAAATGTCCTAGAACTAAATTTCCAAATGTAACTACTAGATTGTGATAAAATACACTATTGGGTGAAGTTTGGTTGACTTCTGCGCAGCGGTTTGGGAGTTAACATCAAAATTACATTTCTCAGCCATATCGCATAGATCTCACTGTGAAAAGGCTTAAATGACTTTTTTAATTAAGTTTGATGATTGCGCTCAAACCAAATGTCCTAGAACCAAATTTCCAAATGTAACTACTAGATTGTGATACAATACACTATTGGGTGAAGTTTGGTTGACTTCTGCGCAGCGGTTTGGGAGTTAACATCAAAATTACATTTCTCAGCCATATCGCGTAGATCTCACTGTGAAAAGGCTTAAATGGCTTTTTTGACCTAAGTTTGAGGATTGCGCTCAAATCAAATGTCCTAGAACCAAATTTCCACATGTAACTACTAGATTGTGATACAATACACTATTGGGTGAAGTTTGGTTGACTTCTGCGCAGCGGTTTGGGAGTTAACATCAAAATTACATTTCTCGGCCATATCGCGTAGATCTCACTGTGAAAAGGCTTAAATGACTTTTTTAATTAAGTTTGATGATTGCGCTCAAACCAAATGTCCTAGAACTAAATTTCCAAATGTAACTACTAGATTGTGATAAAATACACTATTGGGTGAAGTTTGGTTGACTTCTGCGCAGCGGTTTGGGAGTTAACATCAAAATTACATTTCTCAGCCATATCGCATAGATCTCACTGTGAAAAGGCTTAAATGACTTTTTTTAATTAAGTTTGAAGATTGCGCTCAAACCAAATGTCCTAGAACTAAATTTCCAAATGTAACTACTAGATTGTGATAAAATACACTATTGGGTGAAGTTTGGTTGACTTCTGCACAGCGGTTTGGGAGTTAACATCAAAATTACATTTCTCGGCCATATCGCATAGATCTCACTGTGAAAAGGCTAAAATGACTTTTTTAATTAAGTTTGATGATTGCGCTCAAACCAAATGTCCTAGAACGAAATTTTCAAATGTAACTACTAGATTGTGATACAATACACTATTGGGTGAAGTTTGGTTGACTTCTGCGCAGCGGTTTGGGAGTTAACATCAAAATTACATTTCTCGGCCATATCACGTAGATCTCACTGTGAAAAGGCTTAAATGGCTTTTTTGACCTAAGTTTGAGGATTGCGCTCAAATCAAATGTCCTAGAACCAAATTTTTACATGTAACTACTACATTGTGATACAATAGACTATTGGGTGAAGTTTGGTTGACTTCTGCGCAGCGGTTTGGGAGTTAACATCAAAATTACATTTCTCGGCCATATCGCGTAGATCTCACTGTGAAAAGGCTTAAATGGCTTTTTTGACCTAAGTTTGAGGATTGCGCTCAAATCAAATGTCCTAGAACCAAATTTCCACATGTAACTACTAGATTGTGATACAATACACTATTGGGTGAAGTTTGGTTGACTTCTGCGCAGCGGTTTGGGAGTTAACATCAAAATTACATTTCTCGGCCATATCGCGTAGATCTCACTGTGAAAAGGCTTAAATTACTTTTTTTAATTAAGTTTGAAGATTGCGCTCAAACCACATGTCCTAGAACTAAATTTCCAAATGTAACTACTAGATTGTCATAAAATACACTATTGGGTGAAGTTTGGTTGACTTCTGCGCAGCGGTTTGGGAGTTATTATCAAAATTACATTTCTCGGCCATATCGCATAGATCTCACTGTGAAAAGGCTTAAATGACTTTTTTAATTAAGTTTGATGATTGCGCTCAAACCAAATGTCCTAGAACGAAATTTCCAAATGTAACTACTAGATTGTGATACAATACACTATTGGGTGAAGTTTGGTTGACTTCTGCGCAGCGGTTTGGGAGTTAACATCAAAATTACATTTCTCGGCCATATCGCGTAGATCTCACTGTGAAAAGGCTTAAATGGCTTTTTTGACCTAAGTTTGAGGATTGCGCTCAAATCAAATGTCCTAGAACCAAATTTCCACATGTAACTACTAGATTGTGATACAATACACTATTGGGTGAAGTTTTGTTGACTTCTGCGCAGCGGTTTGGGAGTTAACATCAAAATTACATTTCTCGGCCATATCGCGTAGACCTCACTGTGAAAAGGCTTAAATGACTTTTTTAATTAAGTTTGATGATTGCGCTCAAACCAAATGTCCTAGAACCAAATTTCCAAATGTAACTACTAGATTGTGATACAATACACTATTGGGTGAAGTTTGGTTGACTTCTGCGCAGCGGTTTGGGAGTTAACATCAAAATTACATTTCTCGGCCATATCGCGTAGATCTCACTGTGAAAAGGCTTAAATGGCTTTTTTGACCTAAGTTTGAGGATTGCGCTCAAATCAAATGTCCTAGAACCAAATTTCCACATGTAACTACTAGATTGTGATACAATACACTATTGGGTGAAGTTTGGTTGACTTCTGCGCAGCGGTTTGGGAGTTAACATCAAAATTACATTTCTCGGCCATATTGCGTAGATCTCACTGTGAAAAGGCTTAAATGACTTTTTTAATTAAGTTTGATGATTGCGCTCAAACCAAATGTCCTAGAACTAAATTTCCAAATGTAACTACTAGATTGTGATAAAATACACTATTGGGTGAAGTTTGGTTGACTTCTGCGCAGCGGTTTGGGAGTTAACATCAAAATTACATTTCTCGGCCATATCGCATAGATCTCACTGTGAAAAGGCTTAAATGGCTTTTTTGACCTAAGTTTGAGGATTGCGCTCAAATCAAATGTCCTAGAACCAAATTTCCACATGTAACTACTAGATTGTGATACAATACACTAATGGGTGAAGTTTGGTTGACTTCTGCGCAGCGGTTTGGGAGTGAACATCAAAATTACATTTCTCGGCCATATCGCATAGATCTCACTGTGAAAAGGCTTAAATGACTTTTTTAATTAAGTTTGATGATTGCGCTCAAACCAAATGTCCTAGAACGAAATTTTCAAATGTAACTACTAGATTGTGATACAATACACTATTGGGTGAAGTTTGGTTGACTTCTGCGCAGCGGTTTGGGAGTTAACATCAAAAATACATTTCTCGGCCATATCGCGTAGATCTCACTGTGAAAAGGCTTAAATGGCTTTTTTGACCTAAGTTTGAGGATTGCGCTCAAATCAAATGTCCTAGAACCAAATTTCCACATGTAACTACTAGATTGTGATACAATACACTATTGGGTGAAGTTTGGTTTACTTCTGCGCAGCGGTTTGGGAGTTAACATCAAAATTACATTTCTCGGCCATATCGCGTAGATCTCACTGTGAAAAGGCTTAAATGACTTTTTTAATTAAGTTTGATGATTGCGCTCAAACCAAATGTCCTAGAACCAAATTTCCAAATGTAACTACTAGATTGTGATACAATACACTATTGGGTGAAGTTTGGTTGACTTCTGCGCAGCGGTTTGGGAGTTAACATCAAAATTACATTTCTCGGCCATATCGCATAGATCTCACTGTGAAAAGGCTTAAATGACTTTTTTGACCTAAGTTTGAGGATTGCGCTCAAATCAAATGTCCTAGAACCAAATTTCCACATGTAACTACTAGATTGTGATACAATACACTAATGGGTGAAGTTTGGTTGACTTCTGCGCAGCGGTTTGGGAGTGAACATCAAAATTACATTTCTCGGCCATATCGCATAGATCTCACTGTGAAAAGGCTTAAATGACTTTTTTAATTAAGTTTGATGATTGCGCTCAAACCAAATGTCCTAGAACGAAATTTTCAAATGTAACTACTAGATTGTGATACAATACACTATTGGGTGAAGTTTGGTTGACTTCTGCGCAGCGGTTTGGGAGTTAACATCAAAAATACATTTCTCGGCCATATCGCGTAGATCTCACTGTGAAAAGGCTTAAATGGCTTTTTTGACCTAAGTTTGAGGATTGCGCTCAAATCAAATGTCCTAGAACCAAATTTCCACATGTAACTACTAGATTGTGATACAATACACTATTGGGTGAAGTTTGGTTTACTTCTGCGCAGCGGTTTGGGAGTTAACATCAAAATTACATTTCTCGGCCATATCGCGTAGATCTCACTGTGAAAAGGCTTAAATGACTTTTTTAATTAAGTTTGATGATTGCGCTCAAACCAAATGTCCTAGAACCAAATTTCCAAATGTAACTACTAGATTGTGATACAATACACTATTGGGTGAAGTTTGGTTGACTTCTGCGCAGCGGTTTGGGAGTTAACATCAAAATTACATTTCTCGGCCATATCGCATAGATCTCACTGTGAAAAGGCTTAAATGACTTTTTTAATTAAGTTTGATGATTGCGCTCAAACCAAATGTCCTAGAACCAAATTTCCAAATGTAACTACTAGATTGTGATACAATACACTATTGGGTGAAGTTTGGTTGACTTCTGCGCAGCGGTTTGGGAGTTAACATCAAAATTACATTTCTCGGCCATATCGCATAGATCTCACTGTGAAAAGGATTAAATGGCTTTTTTGACCTAAGTTTGAGGATTGCGCTCAAATCAAATGTCCTAGAACCAAATTTCCACATGTAACTACTAGATTGTGATACAATACACTATTGGGTGAAGTTTGGTTGACTTCTGCGCAGCGGTTTGGGAGTTAACATCAAAATTACATTTCTCGGCCATATCGCATAGATCTCACTGTGAAAAGGCTTAAATGGCTTTTTTGACCTAAGTTTGAGGATTGCGCTCAAATCAAATGTCCTAGAACCAAATTTCCACATGTAACTACTAGATTGTGATACAATACACTATTGGGTGAAGTTTGGTTGACTTCTGCGCAGCGGTTTGGGAGTTAACATCAAAATTACATTTCTCGGCCATATCGCGTAGATCTCACTGTGAAAAGGCTTAAATTACTTTTTTTAATTAAGTTTGAAGATTGCGCTCAAACCAAATGTCCTAGAACTAAATTTCCAAATGTAACTACTAGATTGTGATACAATACACTATTGGGTGAAGTTTGGTTGACTTCTGCGCAGCGGTTTGGGAGTTAACATCAAAATTACATTTCTCGGCCATATCGCGTAGATCTCACTGTGAAAAGGCTTAAATGGCTTTTTTGACCTAAGTTTGAGGATTGCGCTCAAATCAAATGTCCTAGAACCAAATTTTTACATTTAACTACTACATTGTGATACAATACACTATTGGGTGAAGTTTGGTTGACTTCTGCGCAGCGGTTTGGGAGTTAACATCAAAATTACATTTCTCGGCCATATCGCATAGATCTCACTGTGAAAAGGCTTAAATGGCTTTTTTGACCTAAGTTTGAGGATTGCGCTCAAATCAAATGTCCTAGAACCAAATTTCCACATGTAACTACTAGATTGTGATACAATACACTATTGGGTGAAGTTTGGTTGACTTCTGCGCAGCGGTTTGGGAGTGAACATCAAAATTACATTTCTCGGCCATATCGCATAGATCTCACTGTGAAAAGGCTTAAATGACTTTTTTTAATTAAGTTTGAAAATTGCGCTCAAACCAAATGTCCTACAACTAAATTTCCAAATGTAACTACTAGATTGTGATACAATACACTATTGGGTGAAGTTTGGTCGACTTCTGCGCAGCGGTTTGGGAGTTAACATCAAAATTACATTTCTCGGCCATATCGCGTAGATCTCACTGTGAAAAGGCTTAAATGACTTTTTTAATTAAGTTTGAGGATTGCGCTCAAACCAAATGTCCTAGAACTAAATTTCTAAATGTAACTACTAGATTGTGATAAAATACACTATTGGGTGAAGTTTGGTTGACTTCTGCGCAGCGGTTTGGGAGTTAACATCAAAATTACACTTCTCAGCCATATCGCATAGATCTCACTGTGAAAAGGCTTAAATGACTTTTTTTAATTAAGTTTGAAGATTGCGCTCAAACCAAATGTCCTAGAACTAAATTTCCAAATGTAACTACTAGATTGTGATACAATACACTATTGGGTGAAGTTTGGTTGATTTCTGCGCAGCGGTTTGGGAGTTAACATCAAAATTACATTTCTCGGCCATATCGCGTTGATCTCACTGTGAAAAGGCTTAAATGGCTTTTTTGACCTAAGTTTGAGGATTGCGCTCAAATCAAATGTCCTAGAACCAAATTTTTACATGTAAGTACTAGATTGTGATACAATACACTATTGGGTGAAGTTTGGTTGACTTCTGCGCAGCGGTTTGGGAGTTAACATCAAAATTACATTTCTCGGCCATATCGCGTAGATCTCACTGTGAAAAGGCTTAAATGACTTTTTTAATTAAGTTTGATGATTGCGCTCAAACCAAATGTCCTAGAACTAAATTTCCAAATGTAACTACTAGATTGTGATAAAATACACTATTGGGTGAAGTTTGGTTGACTTCTGCGCAGCGGTTTGGGAGTTAACATCAAAATTACATTTCTCAGCCATATCGCATAGATCTCACTGTGTAAAGGCTTAAATGACTTTTTTAATTAAGTTTGATGATTGCGCTCAAACCAAATGTCCTAGAACCAAATTTCCAAATGTAACTACTAGATTGTGATACAATACACTATTGGGTGAAGTTTGGTTGACTTCTGCGCAGCGGTTTGGGAGTTAACATCAAAATTACATTTCTCAGCCATATCGCGTAGATCTCACTGTGAAAAGGCTTAAATGGCTTTTTTGACCTAAGTTTGAGGATTGCGCTCAAATCAAATGTCCTAGAACCAAATTTCCACATGTAACTACTAGATTGTGATACAATACACTATTGGGTGAAGTTTGGTTGACTTCTGCGCAGCGGTTTGGGAGTTAACATCAAAATTACATTTCTCGGCCATATCGCGTAGATCTCACTGTGAAAAGGCTTAAATGACTTTTTTAATTAAGTTTGATGATTGCGCTCAAACCAAATGTCCTAGAACTAAATTTCCAAATGTAACTACTAGATTGTGATAAAATACACTATTGGGTGAAGTTTGGTTGACTTCTGCGCAGCGGTTTGGGAGTTAACATCAAAATTACATTTCTCAGCCATATCGCATAGATCTCACTGTGAAAAGGCTTAAATGACTTTTTTTAATTAAGTTTGAAGATTGCGCTCAAACCAAATGTCCTAGAACTAAATTTCCAAATGTAACTACTAGATTGTGATAAAATACACTATTGGGTGAAGTTTGGTTGACTTCTGCACAGCGGTTTGGGAGTTAACATCAAAATTACATTTCTCGGCCATATCGCATAGATCTCACTGTGAAAAGGCTTAAATGACTTTTTTAATTAAGTTTGATGATTGCGCTCAAACCAAATGTCCTAGAACGAAATTTTCAAATGTAACTACTAGATTGTGATACAATACACTATTGGGTGAAGTTTGGTTGACTTCTGCGCAGCGGTTTGGGAGTTAACATCAAAATTACATTTCTCGGCCATATCACGTAGATCTCACTGTGAAAAGGCTTAAATGGCTTTTTTGACCTAAGTTTGAGGATTGCGCTCAAATCAAATGTCCTAGAACCAAATTTTTACATGTAACTACTACATTGTGATACAATAGACTATTGGGTGAAGTTTGGTTGACTTCTGCGCAGCGGTTTGGGAGTTAACATCAAAATTACATTTCTCGGCCATATCGCGTAGATCTCACTGTGAAAAGGCTTAAATGGCTTTTTTGACCTAAGTTTGAGGATTGCGCTCAAATCAAATGTCCTAGAACCAAATTTCCACATGTAACTACTAGATTGTGATACAATACACTATTGGGTGAAGTTTGGTTGACTTCTGCGCAGCGGTTTGGGAGTTAACATCAAAATTACATTTCTCGGCCATATCGCGTAGATCTCACTGTGAAAAGGCTTAAATTACTTTTTTTAATTAAGTTTGAAGATTGCGCTCAAACCACATGTCCTAGAACTAAATATCCAAATGTAACTACTAGATTGTCATAAAATACACTATTGGGTGAAGTTTGGTTGACTTCTGCGCAGCGGTTTGGGAGTTATTATCAAAATTACATTTCTCGGCCATATCGCATAGATCTCACTGTGAAAAGGCTTAAATGACTTTTTTAATTAAGTTTGATGATTGCGCTCAAACCAAATGTCCTAGAACGAAATTTCCAAATGTAACTACTAGATTGTGATACAATACACTATTGGGTGAAGTTTGGTTGACTTCTGCGCAGCGGTTTGGGAGTTAACATCAAAATTACATTTCTCGGCCATATCGCGTAGATCTCACTGTGAAAAGGCTTAAATGGCTTTTTTGACCTAAGTTTGAGGATTGCGCTCAAATCAAATGTCCTAGAACCAAATTTCCACATGTAACTACTAGATTGTGATACAATACACTATTGGGTGAAGTTTTGTTGACTTCTGCGCAGCGGTTTGGGAGTTAACATCAAAATTACATTTCTCGGCCATATCGCGTAGACCTCACTGTGAAAAGGCTTAAATGACTTTTTTAATTAAGTTTGATGATTGCGCTCAAACCAAATGTCCTAGAACCAAATTTCCAAATGTAACTACTAGATTGTGATACAATACACTATTGGGTGAAGTTTGGTTGACTTCTGCGCAGCGGTTTGGGAGTTAACATCAAAATTACATTTCTCGGCCATATCGCGTAGATCTCACTGTGAAAAGGCTTAAATGGCTTTTTTGACCTAAGTTTGAGGATTGCGCTCAAATCAAATGTCCTAGAACCAAATTTCCACATGTAACTACTAGATTGTGATACAATACACTATTGGGTGAAGTTTGGTTGACTTCTGCGCAGCGGTTTGGGAGTTAACATCAAAATTACATTTCTCGGCCATATTGCGTAGATCTCACTGTGAAAAGGCTTAAATGACTTTTTTAATTAAGTTTGATGATTGCGCTCAAACCAAATGTCCTAGAACTAAATTTCCAAATGTAACTACTAGATTGTGATAAAATACACTATTGGGTGAAGTTTGGTTGACTTCTGCGCAGCGGTTTGGGAGTTAACATCAAAATTACATTTCTCGGCCATATCGCGTAGATCTCACTGTGAAAAGGCTTAAATTACTTTTTTTAATTAAGTTTGAAGATTGCGCTCAAACCAAATGTCCTAGAACTAAATTTCCAAATGTAACTACTAGATTGTGATAAAATACACTATTGGGTGAAGTTTGGTTGACTTCTGCGCAGCGGTTTGGGAGTTAACATCAAAATTACATTTCTCAGCCATATCGCATAGATCTCACTGTGAAAAGGCTTAAATGACTTTTTTTAATTAAGTTTGAAGATTGCGCTCAAACCAAATGTCCTAGAACTAAATTTCCAAATGTAACTACAAGATTGTGATAAAATACACTATTGGGTGAAGTTTGGTTGACTTCTGCGCAGCGGTTTGGGAGTTAACATCAAAATTACATTTCTCGGCCATATCGCATAGATCTCACTGTGAAAAGGCTTAAATGACTTTTTTAATTAAGTTTGATGATTGCGCTCAAACCAAATGTCCTAGAACGAAATTTTCAAATGTAACTACTAGATTGTGATACAATACACTATTGGGTGAAGTTTGGTTGACTTCTGCGCAGCGGTTTGGGAGTTAACATCAAAATTACATTTCTCGGCCATATCGCGTAGATCTCACTGTGAAAAGGCTTAAATGGCTTTTTTGACCTAAGTTTGAGGATTGCGCTCAAATCAAATGTCCTAGAACCAAATTTTTACATGTAACTACTACATTGTGATACAATAGACTATTGGGTGAAGTTTGGTTGACTTCTGCGCAGCGGTTTGGGAGTTAACATCAAAATTACATTTCTCGGCCATATCGCATAGATCTCACTGTGAAAAGGCTTAAATGACTTTTTTAATTAAGTTTGATGATTGCGCTCAAACCAAATGTCCTAGAACCAAATTTCCAAATGTAACTACTAGATTGTGATACAATACACTATTGGGTGAAGTTTGGTTGACTTCTGCGCAGCGGTTTGGGAGTTAACATCAAAATTACATTTCTCGGCCATATCGCGTAGATCTCACTGTGAAAAGGCTTAAATGGCTTTTTTGACCTAAGTTTGAGGATTGCGCTCAAATCAAATGTCCTAGAACCAAATTTCCACATGTAACTACTAGATTGTGATACAATACACTATTGGGTGAAGTTTGGTTTACTTCTGCGCAGCGGTTTGGGAGTTAACATCAAAATTACATTTCTCGGCCATATCGCGTAGATCTCACTGTGAAAAGGCTTAAATGACTTTTTTAATTAAGTTTGATGATTGCGCTCAAACCAAATGTCCTAGAACCAAATTTCCAAATGTAACTACTAGATTGTGATACAATACACTATTGGGTGAAGTTTGGTTGACTTCTGCGCAGCGGTTTGGGAGTTAACATCAAAATTACATTTCTCGGCCATATCGCATAGATCTCACTGTGAAAAGGCTTAAATGACTTTTTTAATTAAGTTTGATGATTGCGCTCAAACCAAATGTCCTAGAACCAAATTTTCAAATGTAACTACTAGATTGTGATACAATACACTATTGGGTGAAGTTTGGTTGACTTCTGCGCAGCGGTTTGGGAGTTAACATCAAAATTACATTTATCGGCCATATCGCATAGATCTCACTGTGAAAAGGATTAAATGGATTTTTTGACCTAAGTTTGAGGATTGCGCTCAAATCAAATGTCCTAGAACCAAATTTCCACATGTAACTACTAGATTGTGATACAATACACTATTGGGTGAAGTTTGGTTGACTTCTGCGCAGCGGTTTGGGAGTTAACATCAAAATTACATTTCTCGGCCATATCGCATAGATCTCACTGTGAAAAGGCTTAAATGGCTTTTTTGACCTAAGTTTGAGGATTGCGCTCAAATCAAATGTCCTAGAACCAAATTTCCACATGTAACTACTAGATTGTGATACAATACACTATTGGATGAAGTTTGGTTGACTTCTGCGCAGCGGTTTGGGAGTTAACATCAAAATTACATTTCTCGGCCATATCGCGTAGATCTCACTGTGAAAAGGCTTAAATTACTTTTTTTAATTAAGTTTGAAGATTGCGCTCAAACCAAATGTCCTAGAACTAAATTTCCAAATGTAACTACTAGATTGTGATAAAATACACTATTGGGTGAAGTTTGGTTGACTTCTGCGCAGCGGTTTGGGAGTTAACATCAAAATTACATTTCTCGGCCATATCGCATAGATCTCACTGTGAAAAGGCTTAAATGACTTTTTTAATTAAGTTTGATGATTGCGCTCAAACCAAATGTCCTAGAACGAAATTTCCAAATGTAACTACTAGATTGTGATACAATACACTATTGGGTGAAGTTTGGTTGACTTCTGCGCAGCGGTTTGGGAGTTAACATCAAAATTACATTTCTCGGCCATATCGCGTAGATCTCACTGTGAAAAGGCTTAAATGGCTTTTTTGACCTAAGTTTGAGGATTGCGCTCAAATCAAATGTCCTAGAACCAAATTTCCACATGTAACTACTAGATTGTGATACAATACACTATTGGGTGAAGTTTTGTTGACTTCTGCGCAGCGGTTTGGGAGTTAACATCAAAATTACATTTCTCGGCCATATCGCGTAGACCTCACTGTGAAAAGGCTTAAATGACTTTTTTAATTAAGTTTGATGATTGCGCTCAAACCAAATGTCCTAGAACCAAATTTCCAAATGTAACTACTAGATTGTGATACAATACACTATTGGGTGAAGTTTGGTTGACTTCTGCGCAGCGGTTTGGGAGTTAACATCAAAATTACATTTCTCAGCCATATCGCATAGATCTCACTGTGAAAAGGCTTAAATGGCTTTTTTGACCTAAGTTTGAGGATTGCGCTCAAATCAAATGTCCTAGAACCAAATTTCCACATGTAACTACTAGATTGTGATACAATACACTATTGGGTGAAGTTTGGTTGACTTCTGCGCAGCGGTTTGGGAGTTAACATCAAAATTACATTTCTCGGCCATATCGCGTAGATCTCACTGTGAAAAGGCTTAAATGACTTTTTAAATTAAGTTTGATGATTGCGCTCAAACCAAATGTCCTAGAACTAAATTTCCAAATGTAACTACTAGATTGTGATAAAATACACTATTGGGTGAAGTTTGGTTGACTTCTGCGCAGCGGTTTGGGAGTTAACATCAAAATTACATTTCTCGGCCATATCGCATAGATCTCACTGTGAAAAGGCTTAAATGGCTTTTTTGACCTAAGTTTGAGGATTGCGCTCAAATCAAATGTCCTAGAACCAAATTTCCACATGTAACTACTAGATTGTGATACAATACACTATTGGGTGAAGTTTGGTTGACTTCTGCGCAGCGGTTTGGGAGTTAACATCAAAATTACATTTCTCGGCCATATCGCGTAGATCTCACTGTGAAAAGGCTTAAATTACTTTTTTTAATTAAGTTTGAAGATTGCGCTCAAACCAAATGTCCTAGAACTAAATTTCCAAATGTAACTACTAGATTGTGATACAATACACTATTGGGTGAAGTTTGGTTGACTTCTGCGCAGCGGTTTGGGAGTTAACATCAAAATTACATTTCTCGGCCATATCGCGTAGATCTCACTGTGAAAAGGCTTAAATGGCTTTTTTGACCTAAGTTTGAGGATTGCGCTCAAATCAAATGTCCTAGAACCAAATTTTTACATTTAACTACTACATTGTGATACAATACACTATTGGGTGAAGTTTGGTTGACTTCTGCGCAGCGGTTTGGGAGTTAACATCAAAATTACATTTCTCGGCCATATCGCATAGATCTCACTGTGAAAAGGCTTAAATGGCTTTTTTGACCTAAATTTGAGGATTGCGCTCAAATCAAATGTCCTAGAACCAAATTTCCACATGTAACTACTAGATTGTGATACAATACACTATTGGGTGAAGTTTGGTTGACTTCTGCGCAGCGGTTTGGGAGTGAACATCAAAATTACATTTCTCGGCCATATCGCATAGATCTCACTGTGAAAAGGCTTAAATGACTTTTTTTAATTAAGTTTGAAAATTGCGCTCAAACCAAATGTCCTACAACTAAATTTCCAAATGTAACTACTAGATTGTGATACAATACACTATTGGGTGAAGTTTGGTCGACTTCTGCGCAGCGGTTTGGGAGTTAACATCAAAATTACATTTCTCGGCCATATCGCGTAGATCTCACTGTGAAAAGGCTTAAATGACTTTTTTAATTAAGTTTGAGGATTGCGCTCAAACCAAATGTCCTAGAACTAAATTTCTAAATGTAACTACTAGATTGTGATAAAATACACTATTGGGTGAAGTTTGGTTGACTTCTGCGCAGCGGTTTGGGAGTTAACATCAAAATTACACTTCTCAGCCATATCGCATAGATCTCACTGTGAAAAGGCTTAAATGACTTTTTTTAATTAAGTTTGAAGATTGCGCTCAAACCAAATGTCCTAGAACTAAATTTCCAAATGTAACTACTAGATTGTGATACAATACACTATTGGGTGAAGTTTGGTTGATTTCTGCGCAGCGGTTTGGGAGTTAACATCAAAATTACATTTCTCGGCCATATCGCGTTGATCTCACTGTGAAAAGGCTTAAATGGCTTTTTTGACCTAAGTTTGAGGATTGCGCTCAAATCAAATGTCCTAGAACCAAATTTTTACATGTAAGTACTAGATTGTGATACAATACACTATTGGGTGAAGTTTGGTTGACTTCTGCGCAGCGGTTTGGGAGTTAACATCAAAATTACATTTCTCGGCCATATCGCGTAGATCTCACTGTGAAAAGGCTTAAATGACTTTTTTAATTAAGTTTGATGATTGCGCTCAAACCAAATGTCCTAGAACTAAATTTCCAAATGTAACTACTAGATTGTGATAAAATACACTATTGGGTGAAGTTTGGTTGACTTCTGCGCAGCGGTTTGGGAGTTAACATCAAAATTACATTTCTCAGCCATATCGCATAGATCTCACTGTGAAAAGGCTTAAATGACTTTTTTAATTAAGTTTGATGATTGCGCTCAAACCAAATGTCCTAGAACCAAATTTCCAAATGTAACTACTAGATTGTGATACAATACACTATTGGGTGAAGTTTGGTTGACTTCTGCGCAGCGGTTTGGGAGTTAACATCAAAATTACATTTCTCAGCCATATCGCGTAGATCTCACTGTGAAAAGGCTTAAATGGCTTTTTTGACCTAAGTTTGAGGATTGCGCTCAAATCAAATGTCCTAGAACCAAATTTCCACATGTAACTACTAGATTGTGATACAATACACTATTGGGTGAAGTTTGGTTGACTTCTGCGCAGCGGTTTGGGAGTTAACATCAAAATTACATTTCTCGGCCATATCGCGTAGATCTCACTGTGAAAAGGCTTAAATGACTTTTTTAATTAAGTTTGATGATTGCGCTCAAACCAAATGTCCTAGAACTAAATTTCCAAATGTAACTACTAGATTGTGATAAAATACACTATTGGGTGAAGTTTGGTTGACTTCTGCGCAGCGGTTTGGGAGTTAACATCAAAATTACATTTCTCAGCCATATCGCATAGATCTCACTGTGAAAAGGCTTAAATGACTTTTTTTAATTAAGTTTGAAGATTGCGCTCAAACCAAATGTCCTAGAACTAAATTTCCAAATGTAACTACTAGATTGTGATAAAATACACTATTGGGTGAAGTTTGGTTGACTTCTGCACAGCGGTTTGGGAGTTAACATCAAAATTACATTTCTCGGCCATATCGCATAGATCTCACTGTGAAAAGGCTTAAATGACTTTTTTAATTAAGTTTGATGATTGCGCTCAAACCAAATGTCCTAGAACGAAATTTTCAAATGTAACTACTAGATTGTGATACAATACACTATTGGGTGAAGTTTGGTTGACTTCTGCGCAGCGGTTTGGGAGTTAACATCAAAATTACATTTCTCGGCCATATCACGTAGATCTCACTGTGAAAAGGCTTAAATGGCTTTTTTGACCTAAGTTTGAGGATTGCGCTCAAATCAAATGTCCTAGAACCAAATTTTTACATGTAACTACTACATTGTGATACAATAGACTATTGGGTGAAGTTTGGTTGACTTCTGCGCAGCGGTTTGGGAGTTAACATCAAAATTACATTTCTCGGCCATATCGCGTAGATCTCACTGTGAAAAGGCTTAAATGGCTTTTTTGACCTAAGTTTGAGGATTGCGCTCAAATCAAATGTCCTAGAACCAAATTTCCACATGTAACTACTAGATTGTGATACAATACACTATTGGGTGAAGTTTGGTTGACTTCTGCGCAGCGGTTTGGGAGTTAACATCAAAATTACATTTCTCGGCCATATCGCGTAGATCTCACTGTGAAAAGGCTTAAATTACTTTTTTTAATTAAGTTTGAAGATTGCGCTCAAACCACATGTCCTAGAACTAAATTTCCAAATGTAACTACTAGATTGTCATAAAATACACTATTGGGTGAAGTTTGGTTGACTTCTGCGCAGCGGTTTGGGAGTTATTATCAAAATTACATTTCTCGGCCATATCGCATAGATCTCACTGTGAAAAGGCTTAAATGACTTTTTTAATTAAGTTTGATGATTGCGCTCAAACCAAATGTCCTAGAACGAAATTTCCAAATGTAACTACTAGATTGTGATACAATACACTATTGGGTGAAGTTTGGTTGACTTCTGCGCAGCGGTTTGGGAGTTAACATCAAAATTACATTTCTCGGCCATATCGCGTAGATCTCACTGTGAAAAGGCTTAAATGGCTTTTTTGACCTAAGTTTGAGGATTGCGCTCAAATCAAATGTCCTAGAACCAAATTTCCACATGTAACTACTAGATTGTGATACAATACACTATTGGGTGAAGTTTTGTTGACTTCTGCGCAGCGGTTTGGGAGTTAACATCAAAATTACATTTCTCGGCCATATCGCGTAGACCTCACTGTGAAAAGGCTTAAATGACTTTTTTAATTAAGTTTGATGATTGCGCTCAAACCAAATGTCCTAGAACCAAATTTCCAAATGTAACTACTAGATTGTGATACAATACACTATTGGGTGAAGTTTGGTTGACTTCTGCGCAGCGGTTTGGGAGTTAACATCAAAATTACATTTCTCGGCCATATCGCGTAGATCTCACTGTGAAAAGGCTTAAATGGCTTTTTTGACCTAAGTTTGAGGATTGCGCTCAAATCAAATGTCCTAGAACCAAATTTCCACATGTAACTACTAGATTGTGATACAATACACTATTGGGTGAAGTTTGGTTGACTTCTGCGCAGCGGTTTGGGAGTTAACATCAAAATTACATTTCTCGGCCATATTGCGTAGATCTCACTGTGAAAAGGCTTAAATGACTTTTTTAATTAAGTTTGATGATTGCGCTCAAACCAAATGTCCTAGAACTAAATTTCCAAATGTAACTACTAGATTGTGATAAAATACACTATTGGGTGAAGTTTGGTTGACTTCTGCGCAGCGGTTTGGGAGTTAACATCAAAATTACATTTCTCGGCCATATCGCATAGATCTCACTGTGAAAAGGCTTAAATGGCTTTTTTGACCTAAGTTTGAGGATTGCGCTCATATCAAATGTCCTAGAACCAAATTTCCACATGTAACTACTAGATTGTGATACAATACACTAATGGGTGAAGTTTGGTTGACTTCTGCGCAGCGGTTTGGGAGTGAACATCAAAATTACATTTCTCGGCCATATCGCATAGATCTCACTGTGAAAAGGCTTAAATGACTTTTTTAATTAAGTTTGATGATTGCGCTCAAACCAAATGTCCTAGAACGAAATTTTCAAATGTAACTACTAGATTGTGATACAATACACTATTGGGTGAAGTTTGGTTGACTTCTGCGCAGCGGTTTGGGAGTTAACATCAAAAATACATTTCTCGGCCATATCGCGTAGATCTCACTGTGAAAAGGCTTAAATGGCTTTTTTGACCTAAGTTTGAGGATTGCGCTCAAATCAAATGTCCTAGAACCAAATTTCCACATGTAACTACTAGATTGTGATACAATACACTATTGGGTGAAGTTTGGTTTACTTCTGCGCAGCGGTTTGGGAGTTAACATCAAAATTACATTTCTCGGCCATATCGCGTAGATCTCACTGTGAAAAGGCTTAAATGACTTTTTTAATTAAGTTTGATGATTGCGCTCAAACCAAATGTCCTAGAACCAAATTTCCAAATGTAACTACTAGATTGTGATACAATACACTATTGGGTGAAGTTTGGTTGACTTCTGCGCAGCGGTTTGGGAGTTAACATCAAAATTACATTTCTCGGCCATATCGCATAGATCTCACTGTGAAAAGGCTTAAATGACTTTTTTAATTAAGTTTGATGATTGCGCTCAAACCAAATGTCCTAGAACCAAATTTCCAAATGTAACTACTAGATTGTGATACAATACACTATTGGGTGAAGTTTGGTTGACTTCTGCGCAGCGGTTTGGGAGTTAACATCAAAATTACATTTCTCGGCCATATCGCATAGATCTCACTGTGAAAAGGATTAAATGGCTTTTTTGACCTAAGTTTGAGGATTGCGCTCAAATCAAATGTCCTAGAACCAAATTTCCACATGTAACTACTAGATTGTGATACAATACACTATTGGGTGAAGTTTGGTTGACTTCTGCGCAGCGGTTTGGGAGTTAACATCAAAATTACATTTCTCGGCCATATCGCGTAGATCTCACTGTGAAAAGGCTTAAATTACTTTTTTTAATTAAGTTTGAAGATTGCGCTCAAACCAAATGTCCTAGAACTAAATTTCCAAATGTAACTACTAGATTGTGATAAAATACACTATTGGGTGAAGTTTGGTTGACTTCTGCGCAGCGGTTTGGGAGTTAACATCAAAATTACATTTCTCAGCCATATCGCATAGATCTCACTGTGAAAAGGCTTAAATGACTTTTTTTAATTAAGTTTGAAGATTGCGCTCAAACCAAATGTCCTAGAACTAAATTTCCAAATGTAACTACTAGATTGTGATAAAATACACTATTGGGTGAAGTTTGGTTGACTTCTGCGCAGCGGTTTGGGAGTTAACATCAAAATTACATTTCTCGGCCATATCGCATAGATCTCACTGTGAAAAGGCTTAAATGACTTTTTTAATTAAGTTTGATGATTGCGCTCAAACCAAATGTCCTAGAACGAAATTTTCAAATGTAACTACTAGATTGTGATACAATACACTATTGGGTGAAGTTTGGTTGACTTCTGCGCAGCGGTTTGGGAGTTAACATCAAAATTACATTTCTCGGCCATATCGCGTAGATCTCACTGTGAAAAGGCTTAAATGGCTTTTTTGACCTAAGTTTGAGGATTGCGCTCAAATCAAATGTCCTAGAACCAAATTTTTACATGTAACTACTACATTGTGATACAATAGACTATTGGGTGAAGTTTGGTTGACTTCTGCGCAGCGGTTTGGGAGTTAACATCAAAATTACATTTCTCGGCCATATCGCATAGATCTCACTGTGAAAAGGCTTAAATGACTTTTTTAATTAAGTTTGATGATTGCGCTCAAACCAAATGTCCTAGAACCAAATTTCCAAATGTAACTACTAGATTGTGATACAATACACTATTGGGTGAAGTTTGGTTGACTTCTGCGCAGCGGTTTGGGAGTTAACATCAAAATTACATTTCTCGGCCATATCGCGTAGATCTCACTGTGAAAAGGCTTAAATGGCTTTTTTGACCTAAGTTTGAGGATTGCGCTCAAATCAAATGTCCTAGAACCAAATTTCCACATGTAACTACTAGATTGTGATACAATACACTATTGGGTGAAGTTTGGTTTACTTCTGCGCAGCGGTTTGGGAGTTAACATCAAAATTACATTTCTCGGCCATATCGCGTAGATCTCACTGTGAAAAGGCTTAAATGACTTTTTTAATTAAGTTTGATGATTGCGCTCAAACCAAATGTCCTAGAACCAAATTTCCAAATGTAACTACTAGATTGTGATACAATACACTATTGGGTGAAGTTTGGTTGACTTCTGCGCAGCGGTTTGGGAGTTAACATCAAAATTACATTTCTCGGCCATATCGCATAGATCTCACTGTGAAAAGGCTTAAATGACTTTTTTAATTAAGTTTGATGATTGCGCTCAAACCAAATGTCCTAGAACCAAATTTTCAAATGTAACTACTAGATTGTGATACAATACACTATTGGGTGAAGTTTGGTTGACTTCTGCGCAGCGGTTTGGGAGTTAACATCAAAATTACATTTATCGGCCATATCGCATAGATCTCACTGTGAAAAGGATTAAATGGATTTTTTGACATAAGTTTGAGGATTGCGCTCAAATCAAATGTCCTAGAACCAAATTTCCACATGTAACTACTAGATTGTGATACAATACACTATTGGGTGAAGTTTGGTTGACTTCTGCGCAGCGGTTTGGGAGTTAACATCAAAATTACATTTCTCGGCCATATCGCATAGATCTCACTGTGAAAAGGCTTAAATGGCTTTTTTGACCTAAGTTTGAGGATTGCGCTCAAATCAAATGTCCTAGAACCAAATTTCCACATGTAACTACTAGATTGTGATACAATACACTATTGGATGAATTTTGGTTGACTTCTGCGCAGCGGTTTGGGAGTTAACATCAAAATTACATTTCTCGGCCATATCGCGTAGATCTCACTGTGAAAAGGCTTAAATTACTTTTTTTAATTAAGTTTGATGATTGCGCTCAAACCAAATGTCCTAGAACTAAATTTCCAAATGTAACTACTAGATTGTGATAAAATACACTATTGGGTGAAGTTTGGTTGACTTCTGCGCAGCGGTTTGGGAGTTAACATCAAAATTACATTTCTCGGCCATATCGCATAGATCTCACTGTGAAAAGGCTTAAATGACTTTTTTAATTAAGTTTGATGATTGCGCTCAAACCAAATGTCCTAGAACGAAATTTCCAAATGTAACTACTAGATTGTGATACAATACACTATTGGGTGAAGTTTGGTTGACTTCTGCGCAGCGGTTTGGGAGTTAACATCAAAATTACATTTCTCGGCCATATCGCGTAGATCTCACTGTGAAAAGGCTTAAATGGCTTTTTTGACCTAAGTTTGAGGATTGCGCTCAAATCAAATGTCCTAGAACCAAATTTCCACATGTAACTACTAGATTGTGATACAATACACTATTGGGTGAAGTTTTGTTGACTTCTGCGCAGCGGTTTGGGAGTTAACATCAAAATTACATTTCTCGGCCATATCGCGTAGACCTCACTGTGAAAAGGCTTAAATGACTTTTTTAATTAAGTTTGATGATTGCGCTCAAACCAAATGTCCTAGAACCAAATTTCCAAATGTAACTACTAGATTGTGATACAATACACTATTGGGTGAAGTTTGGTTGACTTCTGCGCAGCGGTTTGGGAGTTAACATCAAAATTACATTTCTCAGCCATATCGCATAGATCTCACTGTGAAAAGGCTTAAATGGCTTTTTTGACCTAAGTTTGAGGATTGCGCTCAAATCAAATGTCCTAGAACCAAATTTCCACATGTAACTACTAGATTGTGATACAATACACTATTGGGTGAAGTTTGGTTGACTTCTGCGCAGCGGTTTGGGAGTTAACATCAAAATTACATTTCTCGGCCATATCGCGTAGATCTCACTGTGAAAAGGCTTAAATGACTTTTTAAATTAAGTTTGATGATTGCGCTCAAACCAAATGTCCTAGAACTAAATTTCCAAATGTAACTACTAGATTGTGATAAAATACACTATTGGGTGAAGTTTGGTTGACTTCTGCGCAGCGGTTTGGGAGTTAACATCAAAATTACATTTCTCAGCCATATCGCATAGATCTCACTGTGAAAAGGCTTAAATGGCTTTTTTAATTAAGTTTGATGATTGCGCTCAAACCAAATGTCCTAGAACCAAATTTCCAAATGTAACTACTAGATTGTGATACAATACACTATTGGGTGAAGTTTGGTTGACTTCTGCGCAGCGGTTTGGGAGTTAACATCAAAATTACATTTCTCAGCCATATCGCATAGATCTCACTGTGAAAAGGCTTAAATGGCTTTTTTGACCTAAGTTTGAGGATTGCGCTCAAATCAAATGTCCTAGAACAAAATTTCCACATATAACTACTGGATTGTGATACAATACACTATTGGGTGAAGTTTGGTTGACTTCTGCGCAGCGGTTTGGGAGTTAACATCAAAATTACATTTCTCGGCCATATCGCGTAGATCTCACTGTGAAAAGGCTTAAATGACTTTTTTAATTAAGTTTGATGATTGCGCTCAAACCAAATGTCCTAGAACTAAATTTCCAAATGTAACTACTAGATTGTGATAAAATACACTATTGGGTGAAGTTTGGTTGACTTCTGCGCAGCGGTTTGGGAGTTAACATCAAAATTACATTTCTCAGCCATATCGCATAGATCTCACTGTGAAAAGGCTTAAATGACTTTTTTTAATTAAGTTTGAAGATTGCGCTCAAACCAAATGTCCTAGAACTAAATTTCCAAATGTAACTACTAGATTGTGATAAAATACACTATTGGGTGAAGTTTGGTTGACTTCTGCGCAGCGGTTTGGGAGTTAACATCAAAATTACATTTCTCGGCCATATCGCATAGATCTCACTGTGAAAAGGCTTAAATGACTTTTTTAATTAAGTTTGATGATTGCGCTCAAACCAAATGTCCTAGAACGAAATTTTCAAATGTAACTACTAGATTGTGATACAATACACTATTGGGTGAAGTTTGGTTGACTTCTGCGCAGCGGTTTGGGAGTTAACATCAAAATTACATTTCTCGGCCATATCGCGTAGATCTCACTGTGAAAAGGCTTAAATGGCTTTTTTGACCTAAGTTTGAGGATTGCGCTCAAATCAAATGTCCTAGAACCAAATTTTTACATGTAACTACTACATTGTGATACAATAGACTATTGGGTGAAGTTTGGTTGACTTCTGCGCAGCGGTTTGGGAGTTAACATCAAAATTACATTTCTCGGCCATATCGCGTAGATCTCACTGTGAAAAGGCTTAAATGGCATTTTTGACCTAAGTTTGAGGATTGCGCTCAAATCAAATGTCCTAGAACCAAATTTCCAAATGTAACTACTAGATTGTGATACAATAGACTATTGGGTGAAGTTTGGTTGACTTCTGCGCAGCGGTTTGGGAGTTAACATCAAAATTACATTTCTCGGCCATACCGCATAGATCTCACTGTGAAAAGGCTTAAATGGCTTTTTTGACCTAAGTTTGAGGATTGCGCTCAAATCAAATGTCCTAGAACCAAATTTCCACATGTAACTACTAGATTGTGATACAATACATTATTGGGTGAAGTTTGGTTGACTTCTGTGCAGCGGTTTGGGAGTGAACATCAAAATTACATTTCTCGGCCATATCGCATTGATCTCACTGTGAAAAGGCTTAAATGACTTTTTTTAATTAAGTTTGAAGATTGCGCTCAAACCAAATGTCCTAGAACTAAATTTCCAAATGTAACTACTAGATTGTGATAAAATACACTATTGGGTGAAGTTTGGTTGACTTCTGCGCAGCGGTTTGGGAGTTAACATCAAAATTACATTTCTCGGCCATATCGCATAGATCTCACTGTGAAAAGGCTTAAATGACTTTTTTAATTAAGTTTGATGATTGCTCTCAAACCAAATGTCCTAGAACCAAATTTCCAAATGTAACTACTAGATTGTGATACAATACACTATTGGGTGAAGTTTGGTTGACTTCTGCGCAGCGGTTTGGGAGTTAACATCAAAATTACATTTCTCGGCCATATCGCATAGATCTCACTGTGAAAAGGCTTAAATGACTTTTTTTAATTAAGTTTGAAGATTGCGCTCAAACCAAATGTCCTAGAACTAAATTTCCAAATGTAACTACTAGATTGTGATAAAATACACTATTGGGTGAAGTTTGGTTGACTTCTGCGCAGCGGTTTGGGAGTTAACATCAAAATTACATTTCTCTGCCATATCGCATAGATCTCACTGTGAAAAGGCTTAAATGACTTTTTTGACCTAAGTTTGAGGATTGCGCTCAAATCAAATGTCCTAGAACCAAATTTTTACATGTAACTACTACATTGTGATACAATAGACTATTGGGTGAAGTTTGGTTGACTTCTGCGCAGCGGTTTGGGAGTTAACATCAAAATTACATTTCTCGGCCATATCGCGTAGATCTCACTGTGAAAAGGCTTAAATGGCATTTTTGACCTAAGTTTGAGGATTGCGCTCAAATCAAATGTCCTAGAACCAAATTTCCAAATGTAACTACTAGATTGTGATACAATAGACTATTGGGTGAAGTTTGGTTGACTTCTGCGCAGCGGTTTGGGAGTTAACATCAAAATTACATTTCTCGGCCATACCGCATAGATCTCACTGTGAAAAGGCTTAAATGGCTTTTTTGACCTAAGTTTGAGGATTGCGCTCAAATCAAATGTCCTAGAACCAAATTTCCACATGTAACTACTAGATTGTGATACAATACACTATTGGGTGAAGTTTGGTTGACTTCTGTGCAGCGGTTTGGGAGTGAACATCAAAATTACATTTCTCGGCCATATCGCATTGATCTCACTGTGAAAAGGCTTAAATGACTTTTTTTAATTAAGTTTGAAGATTGCGCTCAAACCAAATGTCCTAGAACTACATTTCCAAATGTATCTACTAGATTGTGATAAAATACACTATTGGGTGAAGTTTGGTTGACTTCTGCGCAGCGGTTTGGGAGTTAACATCAAAATTACATTTCTCAGCCATATCGCATAGATCTCACTGTGAAAAGGCTTAAATGACTTTTTTTAATTAAGTTTGAAGATTGCGCTCAAACCAAATGTCCTAGAACTAAATTTCCAAATGTAACTACTAGATTGTGATAAAATACACTATTGGGTGAAGTTTGGTTGACTTCTGCGCAGCGGTTTGGGAGTTAACATCAAAATTACATTTCTCTGCCATATCGCATAGATCTCACTGTGAAAAGGCTTAAATGACTTTTTTAATTAAGTTTGATGATTGCGCTCAAACCAAATGTCCTAGAACGAAATTTTCAAATGTAACTACTAGATTGTGATACAATACACTATTGGGTGAAGTTTGGTTGACTTCTGCGCAGCGGTTTGGGAGTTAACATCAAAATTACATTTCTCGGCCATATCGCGTAGATCTCACTGTGAAAAGGCTTAAATGGCTTTTTCGACCTAAGTTTGAGGATTGCGCTCAAATCAAATGTCCAAGAACCAAATTTTTACATGTAACTACTAGATTGTGATACAATACACTATTGGGTGAAATTTGGTTGACTTCTGCGCAGCGGTTTGGGAGTTAACATCAAAATTACATTTCTCGGCCATATCGCATAGATCTCACTGTGAAAAGGCTTAAATGGCTTTTTTGACCTAAGTTTGAGGATTGCGCTCAAATCAAATGTCCTAGAACCAAATTTCCACATGTACCTACTAGGTTGTGATACAATACACTATTGCAGGGGTTCCCAACCTATTCCACTAAGGCACACTGTGGGTGCAGGATTTCATTCTTACCAAACAAGATGACAACACTTTTTCCCCAATCTGGTGTTTTACAAGTGCAATCAGTTGATTGCAGTCAGGTGTGGCTTGTTTTAGCAGAAGCCTCATTGGTTCAACTGTCTCTGCTGGATCGGCTGGAACAAAAACCAGGACCCACAGTGTGCCTTGAGGACTGGGTTGAAAACCCCTGCACTATTGGGTGAAGTTTGGTTGACTTCTGCGCAGCGGTTTGGGAGTGAACATCAAAATTACATTTCTCGGCCATATCGCATAGATCTCACTGTGAAAAGGCTTAAATGACTTTTTTTAATTAAGTTTGAAGATTGCGCTCAAACCAAATGTCCTAGAACTAAATTTCCAAATGTAACTACTAGATTGTGATAAAATACACTATTGGGTGAAGTTTGGTTGACTTCTGCGCAGCGGTTTGGGAGTTAACATCAAAATTACATTTCTCGGCCATATCGCATAGATCTCACTGTGAAAAGGCTTAAATGACTTTTTTAATTAAGTTTGATGATTTCGCTCAAACCAAATGTCCTAGAACGAAATTTCCAAATGGAACTACTAGATTGTGATACAATACACTATTGGGTGAAGTTTGGTTGACTTCTGCGCAGCGGTTTGGGAGTTAACATCAAAATTACATTTCTCGGCCATATCGCGTAGATCTCACTGTGAAAAGGCTTAAGTGGCTTTTTTGACCTAAGTTTGAGGATTGCGCTCAAATCAAATGTCCTAGAACCAAATTTCCACATGTAACTACTAGATTGTGATACAATACACTATTGGGTGAAGTTTGGTTTACTTCTGCGCAGCGGTGTTGGAGTTAACATCAAAATTACATTTCTCGGCCATATCGCATAGATCTCACTGTGAAAAGGCTTAAATGGCTTTTTTGACCTAAGTTTGAGGATTGCGCTCAAATCAAATGTCCTAGAACCAAATTTCCACATGTAACTACTAGATTGTGATACAATACACTATTGGGTGAAGTTTGGTTGACTTCTGCGCAGCGGTTTGGGAGTTAACATCAAAATTACATTTCTCAGCCACATCGCATAGATCTCACTGTGAAAAGGCTTAAATGACTTTTTTTAACTAAGTTTGAGGATTGCGCTCAAACCAAATGTCCTAGAACCAAATTTCTAAATGTAACTACTAGATTGTGAGACAATACACTATTGGGTGAAGTTTGGTTGACTTCTGTGCAGCGGTTTGGGAGTGAACATCAAAATTACATTTCTCGGCCATATCGCATTGATCTCACTGTGAAAAGGCTTAAATGACTTTTTTTAATTAAGTTTGAAGATTGCGCTCAAACCAAATGTCCTAGAACTAAATTTCCAAATGTAACTACTAGATTGTGATAAAATACACTATTGGGTGAAGTTTGGTTGACTTCTGCGCAGTGGTTTGGGAGTTAACATCAAAATTACATTTCTCGGCCATATCGCATAGATCTCACTGTGAAAAGGCTTAAATGACTTTTTTAATTAAGTTTGATGATTGCGCTCAAACCAAATGTCCTAGAACGAAATTTCCAAATGTAACTACTAGATTGTGATACAATACACTATTGGGTGAAGTTTGGTTGACTTCTGCGCAGCGGTTTGGGAGTTAACATCAAAATTACATTTCTCGGCCATATCGCGTAGATCTCACTGTGAAAAGGCTTTAATGGCTTTTTTGACCTAAGTTTGAGGATTGCGCTCAAATCAAATGTCCTAGAACCAAATTTCCACATGTAACTACTAGATTGTGATACAATACACTATTGGGTGAAGTTTGGTTTACTTCTGCGTAGCGGTTTGGGAGTTAACATCAAAATTACATTTCTCGGCAATATCGCATAGATCTCACTGTGAAAAGGCTTAAATGGCTTTTTTGACCTAAGTTTGAGGATTGCGCTCAAATCAAATGTCCTAGAACCAAATTTTTACATGTAACTACTACATTGTGATACAATAGACTATTGGGTGAAGTTTGGTTGACTTCTGCGCAGCGGTTTGGGAGTTAACATCAAAATTACATTTCTCGGCCATATCGCGTAGATCTCACTGTGAAAAGGCTTAAATGGCATTTTTGACCTAAGTTTGAGGATTGCGCTCAAATCAAATGTCCTAGAACCAAATTTCCAAATGTAACTACTAGATTGTGATACAATAGACTATTGGGTGAAGTTTGGTTGACTTCTGCGCAGCGGTTTGGGAGTTAACATCAAAATTACATTTCTCGGCCATACCGCATAGATCTCACTGTGAAAAGGCTTAAATGGCTTTTTTGACCTAAGTTTGAGGATTGCGCTCAAATCAAATGTCCTAGAACCAAATTTCCACATGTAACTACTAGATTGTGATACAATACATTATTGGGTGAAGTTTGGTTGACTTCTGTGCAGCGGTTTGGGAGTGAACATCAAAATTACATTTCTCGGCCATATCGCATTGATCTCACTGTGAAAAGGCTTAAATGACTTTTTTTAATTAAGTTTGAAGATTGCGCTCAAACCAAATGTCCTAGAACTAAATTTCCAAATGTAACTACTAGATTGTGATAAAATACACTATTGGGTGAAGTTTGGTTGACTTCTGCGCAGCGGTTTGGGAGTTAACATCAAAATTACATTTCTCGGCCATATCGCATAGATCTCACTGTGAAAAGGCTTAAATGACTTTTTTAATTAAGTTTGATGATTGCTCTCAAACCAAATGTCCTAGAACCAAATTTCCAAATGTAAATACTAGATTGTGAAACAATACACTATTGGGTGAAGTTTGGTTGACTTCTGCGCAGCGGTTTGGGAGTTAACATCAAAATTACATTTCTCGGCCATATCGCGTTGATCTCACTGTGAAAAGGCTTAAATGGCTTTTTTGACCTAAGTTTGAGGATTGCGCTCAAATCAAATGTCCTAGAACCAAATTTCCACATGTAACTACTAGATTGTGATACAATACACTATTGGGTGAAGTTTGGTTTACTTCTGCGTAGCGGTTTGGGAGTTAACATCAAAATTACATTTCTCGGCCATATCGCGTAGATCTCACTGTGAAAAGGCTTAAATGGCTTTTTTGACCTAAGTTTGAGGATTGCGCTCAAATCAAATGTCCTAGAACCAAATTTCCACATGTAACTACTAGATTGTGATACAATACACTATTGGGTGAAGTTTGGTTGACTTCTGCGCAGCGGTTTGGGAGTTAACATCAAAATTACATTTCTCGGCCATATCGCGTAGACCTCACTGTGAAAAGGCTTAAATGACTTTTTTAATTAAGTTTGATGATTGCGCTCAAACCAAATGTCCTAGAACCAAATTTCCAAATGTAACTACTAGATTGTGATACAATACACTATTGGGTGAAGTTTGGTTGACTTCTGCGCAGCGGTTTGGGAGTTAACATCAAAATTACATTTCTCAGCCATATCGCATAGATCTCACTGTGAAAAGGCTTAAATGGCTTTTTTGACCTAAGTTTGAGGATTGCGCTCAAATCAAATGTCCTAGAACCAAATTTCCACATGTAACTACTAGATTGTGATACAATACACTATTGGGTGAAGTTTGGTTGACTTCTGCGCAGCGGTTTGGGAGTTAACATCAAAATTACATTTCTCAGCCATATCGCATAGATCTCACTGTGAAAAGGCTTAAATGACTTTTTTTAATTAAGTTTGAAGATTGCGCTCAAACCAAATGTCCTAGAACTAAATTTCCAAATGTAACTACTAGATTGTGATACAATACACTATTGGGTGAAGTTTGGTTTACTTCTGCGTAGCGGTTTGGGAGTTAACATCAAAATTACATTTCTCGGCCATATCGCATAGATCTCACTGTGAAAAGGTTTAAATGACTTTTTTGACCTAAGTTTGAGGATTGCGCTCAAATCAAATGTCCTAGAACCAAATTTTTACATGTAACTACTACATTGTGATACAATAGACTATTGGGTGAAGTTTGGTTGACTTCTGCGCAGCGGTTTGGGAGTTAACATCAAAATTACATTTCTCGGCCATATCGCGTAGATCTCACTGTGAAAAGGCTTAAATGGCATTTTTGACCTAAGTTTGAGGATTGCGCTCAAATCAAATGTCCTAGAACCAAATTTCCAAATGTAACTACTAGATTGTGATACAATAGACTATTGGGTGAAGTTTGGTTGACTTCTGCGCAGCGGTTTGGGAGTTAACATCAAAATTACATTTCTCGGCCATACCGCATAGATCTCACTGTGAAAAGGCTTAAATGGCTTTTTTGACCTAAGTTTGAGGATTGCGCTCAAATCAAATGTCCTAGAACCAAATTTCCACATGTAACTACTAGATTGTGATACAATACACTATTGGGTGAAGTTTGGTTGACTTCTGTGCAGCGGTTTGGGAGTGAACATCAAAATTACATTTCTCGGCCATATCGCATTGATCTCACTGTGAAAAGGCTAAAATGACTTTTTTTAATTAAGTTTGAAGATTGCGCTCAAACCAAATGTCCTAGAACTAAATTTCCAAATGTAACTACTAGATTGTGATAAAATACACTATTGGGTGAAGTTTGGTTGACTTCTGCGCAGCGGTTTGGGAGTTAACATCAAAATTACATTTCTCAGCCATATCGCATAGATCTCACTGTGAAAAGGCTTAAATGACTTTTTTTAATTAAGTTTGAAGATTGCGCTCAAACCAAATGTCCTAGAACTAAATTTCCAAATGTAACTACTAGATTGTGATAAAATACACTATTGGGTGAAGTTTGGTTGACTTCTGCGCAGCGGTTTGGGAGTTAACATCAAAATTACATTTCTCTGCCATATCGCATAGATCTCACTGTGAAAAGGCTTAAATGACTTTTTTAATTAAGTTTGATGATTGCGCTCAAACCAAATGTCCTAGAACGAAATTTTCAAATGTAACTACTAGATTGTGATACAATACACTATTGGGTGAAGTTTGGTTGACTTCTGCGCAGCGGTTTGGGAGTTAACATCAAAATTACATTTCTCGGCCATATCGCGTAGATCTCACTGTGAAAAGGCTTAAATGGCTTTTTCGACCTAAGTTTGAGGATTGCGCTCAAATCAAATGTCCAAGAACCAAATTTTTACATGTAACTACTAGATTGTGATACAATACACTATTGGGTGAAATTTGGTTGACTTCTGCGCAGCGGTTTGGGAGTTAACATCAAAATTACATTTCTCGGCCATATCGCATAGATCTCACTGTGAAAAGGCTTAAATGGCTTTTTTGACCTAAGTTTGAGGATTGCGCTCAAATCAAATGTCCTAGAACCAAATTTCCACATGTACCTACTAGGTTGTGATACAATACACTATTATTGGGTGAAGTTTGGTTGACTTCTGCGCAGCGGTTTGGGAGTGAACATCAAAATTACATTTCTCGGCCATATCGCATAGATCTCACTGTGAAAAGGCTTAAATGACTTTTTTTAATTAAGTTTGAAGATTGCGCTCAAACCAAATGTCCTAGAACTAAATTTCCAAATGTAACTACTAGATTGTGATAAAATACACTATTGGGTGAAGTTTGGTTGACTTCTGCGCAGCGGTTTGGGAGTTAACATCAAAATTACATTTCTCGGCCATATCGCATAGATCTCACTGTGAAAAGGCTTAAATGACTTTTTTAATTAAGTTTGATGATTTCGCTCAAACCAAATGTCCTAGAACGAAATTTCCAAATGGAACTACTAGATTGTGATACAATACACTATTGGGTGAAGTTTGGTTGACTTCTGCGCAGCGGTTTGGGAGTTAACATCAAAATTACATTTCTCGGCCATATCGCGTAGATCTCACTGTGAAAAGGCTTAAGTGGCTTTTTTGACCTAAGTTTGAGGATTGCGCTCAAATCAAATGTCCTAGAACCAAATTTCCACATGTAACTACTAGATTGTGATACAATACACTATTGGGTGAAGTTTGGTTTACTTCTGCGCAGCGGTGTTGGAGTTAACATCAAAATTACATTTCTCTGCAATATCGCATAGATCTCACTGTGAAAAGGCTTAAATGGCTTTTTTGACCTAAGTTTGAGGATTGCGCTCAAATCAAATGTCCTAGAACCAAATTTCCACATGTAACTACTAGATTGTGATACAATACACTATTGGGTGAAGTTTGGTTGACTTCTGCGCAGCGGTTTGGGAGTTAACATCAAAATTACATTTCTCAGCCACATCGCATAGATCTCACTGTGAAAAGGCTTAAATGACTTTTTTTAACTAAGTTTGAGGATTGCGCTCAAACCAAATGTCCTAGAACCAAATTTCTAAATGTAACTACTAGATTGTGATACAATACACTATTGGGTGAAGTTTGGTTGACTTCTGTGCAGCGGTTTGGGAGTGAACATCAAAATTACATTTCTCGGCCATATCGCATTGATCTCACTGTGAAAAGGCTTAAATGACTTTTTTTAATTAAGTTTGAAGATTGCGCTCAAACCAAATGTCCTAGAACTAAATTTCCAAATGTAACTACTAGATTGTGATAAAATACACTATTGGGTGAAGTTTGGTTGACTTCTGCGCAGTGGTTTGGGAGTTAACATCAAAATTACATTTCTCGGCCATATCGCATAGATCTCACTGTGAAAAGGCTTAAATGACTTTTTTAATTAAGTTTGATGATTGCGCTCAAACCAAATGTCCTAGAACGAAATTTCCAAATGTAACTACTAGATTGTGATACAATACACTATTGGGTGAAGTTTGGTTGACTTCTGCGCAGCGGTTTGGGAGTTAACATCAAAATTACATTTCTCGGCCATATCGCGTAGATCTCACTGTGAAAAGGCTTTAATGGCTTTTTTGACCTAAGTTTGAGGATTGCGCTCAAATCAAATGTCCTAGAACCAAATTTCCACATGTAACTACTAGATTGTGATACAATACACTATTGGGTGAAGTTTGGTTTACTTCTGCGTAGCGGTTTGGGAGTTAACATCAAAATTACATTTCTCGGCAATATCGCATAGATCTCACTGTGAAAAGGCTTAAATGGCTTTTTTGACCTAAGTTTGAGGATTGCGCTCAAATCAAATGTCCTAGAACCAAATTTCCACATGTAACTACTAGATTGTGATACAATACAATATTGGGTGAAGTTTGGTTGACTTCTGCGCAGCGGTTTGGGAGTTAACATCAAAATTACATTTCTCGGCCATATCGCGTAGATCTCACTGTGAAAAGGCTTAAATGACTTTTTTAATTAAGTTTGATGATTGCGCTCAAACCAAATGTCCTAGAACGAAATTTTCAAATGTAACTACTAGATTGTGATACAATACACTATTGGGTGAAGTTTGGTTGACTTCTGCGCAGCGGTTTGGGAGTTAACATCAAAATTACATTTCTCGGCCATATCGCGTAGATCTCACTGTGAAAAGGCTTAAATGGCTTTTTTGACCTAAGTTTGAGGATTGCGCTCAAATCAAATGTCCTAGAACCAAATTTTTACATGTAACTACTACATTGTGATACAATAGACTATTGGGTGAAGTTTGGTTGACTTCTGCGCAGCGGTTTGGGAGTTAACATCAAAATTACATTTCTCGGCCATATCGCGTAGATCTCACTGTGAAAAGGCTTAAATGGCATTTTTGACCTAAGTTTGAGGATTGCGCTCAAATCAAATGTCCTAGAACCAAATTTCCAAATGTAACTACTAGATTGTGATACAATAGACTATTGGTTGAAGTTTGGTTGACTTCTGCGCAGCGGTTTGGGAGTTAACATCAAAATTACATTTCTCGGCCATACCGCATAGATCTCACTGTGAAAAGGCTTAAATGGCTTTTTTGACCTAAGTTTGAGGATTGCGCTCAAATCAAATGTCCTAGAACCAAATTTCCACATGTAACTACTAGATTGTGATACAATACATTATTGGGTGAAGTTTGGTTGACTTCTGTGCAGCGGTTTGGGAGTGAACATCAAAATTACATTTCTCGGCCATATCGCATTGATCTCACTGTGAAAAGGCTTAAATGACTTTTTTTAATTAAGTTTGAAGATTGCGCTCAAACCAAATGTCCTAGAACTAAATTTCCAAATGTAACTACTAGATTGTGATAAAATACACTATTGGGTGAAGTTTGGTTGACTTCTGCGCAGCGGTTTGGGAGTTAACATCAAAATTACATTTCTCGGCCATATCGCATAGATCTCACTGTGAAAAGGCTTAAATGACTTTTTTAATTAAGTTTGATGATTGCTCTCAAACCAAATGTCCTAGAACCAAATTTCCAAATGTAACTACTAGATTGTGATACAATACACTATTGGGTGAAGTTTGGTTGACTTCTGCGCAGCGGTTTGGGAGTTAACATCAAAATTACATTTCTCGGCCATATCGCGTAGATCTCACTGTGAAAAGGCTTAAATGGCTTTTTTGACCTAAGTTTGAGGATTGCGCTCAAATCAAATGTCCTAGAACTAAATTTCCAAATGTAACTACTAGATTGTGATACAATACACTATTGGGTGAAGTTTGGTTTACTTCTGCGTAGCGGTTTGGGAGTTAACATCAAAATTACATTTCTCGGCCATATCGCATAGATCTCACTGTGAAAAGGCTTAAATGACTTTTTTGACCTAAGTTTGAGGATTGCGCTCAAATCAAATGTCCTAGAACCAAATTTTTACATGTAACTACTACATTGTGATACAATAGACTATTGGGTGAAGTTTGGTTGACTTCTGCGCAGCGGTTTGGGAGTTAACATCAAAATTACATTTCTCGGCCATATCGCGTAGATCTCACTGTGAAAAGGCTTAAATGGCATTTTTGCCTAAGTTTGAGGATTGCGCTCAAATCAAATGTCCTAGAACCAAATTTCCAAATGTAACTACTAGATTGTGATACAATAGACTATTGGGTGAAGTTTGGTTGACTTCTGCGCAGCGGTTTGGGAGTTAACATCAAAATTACATTTCTCGGCCATACCGCATAGATCTCACTGTGAAAAGGCTTAAATGGCTTTTTTGACCTAAGTTTGAGGATTGCGCTCAAATCAAATGTCCTAGAACCAAATTTCCACATGTAACTACTAGATTGTGATACAATACACTATTGGGTGAAGTTTGGTTGACTTCTGTGCAGCGGTTTGGGAGTGAACATCAAAATTACATTTCTCGGCCATATCGCATTGATCTCACTGTGAAAAGGCTTAAATGACTTTTTTTAATTAAGTTTGAAGATTGCGCTCAAACCAAATGTCCTAGAACTAAATTTCCAAATGTAACTACTAGATTGTGATAAAATACACTATTGGGTGAAGTTTGGTTGACTTCTGCGCAGCGGTTTGGGAGTTAACATCAAAATTACATTTCTCAGCCATATCGCATAGATCTCACTGTGAAAAGGCTTAAATGACTTTTTTTAATTAAGTTTGAAGATTGCGCTCAAACCAAATGTCCTAGAACTAAATTTCCAAATGTAACTACTAGATTGTGATAAAATACACTATTGGGTGAAGTTTGGTTGACTTCTGCGCAGCGGTTTGGGAGTTAACATCAAAATTACATTTCTCTGCCATATCGCATAGATCTCACTGTGAAAAGGCTTAAATGACTTTTTTAATTAAGTTTGATGATTGCGCTCAAACCAAATGTCCTAGAACGAAATTTTCAAATGTAACTACTAGATTGTGATACAATACACTATTGGGTGAAGTTTGGTTGACTTCTGCGCAGCGGTTTGGGAGTTAACATCAAAATTACATTTCTCGGCCATATCGCGTAGATCTCACTGTGAAAAGGCTTAAATGGCTTTTTCGACCTAAGTTTGAGGATTGCGCTCAAATCAAATGTCCAAGAACCAAATTTTTACATGTAACTACTAGATTGTGATACAATACACTATTGGGTGAAATTTGGTTGACTTCTGCGCAGCGGTTTGGGAGTGAACATCAAAATTACATTTCTCGGCCATATCGCATAGATCTCACTGTGAAAAGGCTTAAATGACTTTTTTTAATTAAGTTTGAAGATTGCGCTCAAACCAAATGTCCTAGAACTAAATTTCCAAATGTAACTACTAGATTGTGATAAAATACACTATTGGGTGAAGTTTGGTTGACTTCTGCGCAGCGGTTTGGGAGTTAACATCAAAATTACATTTCTCGGCCATATCGCATAGATCTCACTGTGAAAAGGCTTAAATGACTTTTTTAATTAAGTTTGATGATTTCGCTCAAACCAAATGTCCTAGAACGAAATTTCCAAATGGAACTACTAGATTGTGATACAATACACTATTGGGTGAAGTTTGGTTGACTTCTGCGCAGCGGTTTGGGAGTTAACATCAAAATTACATTTCTCGGCAATATCGCATAGATCTCACTGTGAAAAGGCTTAAATGGCTTTTTTGACCTAAGTTTGAGGATTGCGCTCAAATCAAATGTCCTAGAACCAAATTTCCACATGTAACTACTAGATTGTGATACAATACACTATTGGGTGAAGTTTGGTTTACTTCTGCGCAGCGGTGTTGGAGTTAACATCAAAATTACATTTCTCGGCCATATCGCATAGATCTCACTGTGAAAAGGCTTAAATGGCTTTTTTGACCTAAGTTTGAGGATTGCGCTCAAATCAAATGTCCTAGAACCAAATTTCCACATGTAACTACTAGATTGTGATACAATACACTATTGGGTGAAGTTTGGTTGACTTCTGCGCAGCGGTTTGGGAGTTAACATCAAAATTACATTTCTCAGCCACATCGCATAGATCTCACTGTGAAAAGGCTTAAATGACTTTTTTTAACTAAGTTTGAGGATTGCGCTCAAACCAAATGTCCTAGAACCAAATTTCTAAATGTAACTACTAGATTGTGATACAATACACTATTGGGTGAAGTTTGGTTGACTTCTGTGCAGCGGTTTGGGAGTGAACATCAAAATTACATTTCTCGGCCATATCGCATTGATCTCACTGTGAAAAGGCTTAAATGACTTTTTTTAATTAAGTTTGAAGATTGCGCTCAAACCAAATGTCCTAGAACTAAATTTCCAAATGTAACTACTAGATTGTGATAAAATACACTATTGGGTGAAGTTTGGTTGACTTCTGCGCAGTGGTTTGGGAGTTAACATCAAAATTACATTTCTCGGCCATATCGCATAGATCTCACTGTGAAAAGGCTTAAATGACTTTTTTAATTAAGTTTGATGATTGCGCTCAAACCAAATGTCCTAGAACGAAATTTCCAAATGTAACTACTAGATTGTGATACAATACACTATTGGGTGAAGTTTGGTTGACTTCTGCGCAGCGGTTTAGGAGTTAACATCAAAATTACATTTCTCGGCCATATCGCGTAGATCTCACTGTGAAAAGGCTTTAATGGCTTTTTTGACCTAAGTTTGAGGATTGCGCTCAAATCAAATGTCCTAGAACCAAATTTCCACATGTAACTACTAGATTGTGATACAATACACTATTGGGTGAAGTTTGGTTTACTTCTGCGTAGCGGTTTGGGAGTTAACATCAAAATTACATTTCTCGGCAATATCGCATAGATCTCACTGTGAAAAGGCTTAAATGGCTTTTTTGACCTAAGTTTGAGGATTGCGCTCAAATCAAATGTCCTAGAACCAAATTTCCACATGTAACTACTAGATTGTGATACAATACAATATTGGGTGAAGTTTGGTTGACTTCTGCGCAGCGGTTTGGGAGTTAACATCAAAATTACATTTCTCGGCCATATCGCGTAGATCTCACTGTGAAAAGGCTTAAATGACTTTTTTAATTAAGTTTGATGATTGCGCTCAAACCAAATGTCCTAGAACGAAATTTTCAAATGTAACTACTAGATTGTGATACAATACACTATTGGGTGAAGTTTGGTTGACTTCTGCGCAGCGGTTTGGGAGTTAACATCAAAATTACATTTCTCAGCCATATCGCATAGATCTCACTGTGAAAAGGCTTAAATGGCTTTTTTGACCTAAGTTTGAGGATTGCGCTCAAATCAAATGTCCTAGAACCAAATTTTCACATGTAACTACTAGATTGTGATACAATACACTATTGGGTGAAGTTTGGTTGACTTCTGCGCAGCGGTTTGGGAGTTAACATCAAAATTACATTTCTCGACCATTTCGCATAGATCTCACTGTGAAAAGGCTTAAATGGCTTTTTTGACCTAAGTTTGAGGATTGCGCTCAAATCAAATGTCCTAGAACCAAATTTCCACATGAAACTACTAGATTGTGATACAATACACTATTGGGTGAAGTTTGGTTGACTTCTGCGCAGCGGTTTGGGAGTTAACATCAAAATTACATTTCTCGGCCATATCGCGTAGATCTCACTGTGAAAAGGCTTAAATGACTTTTTTAATTAAGTTTGATGATTGCGCTCAAACCAAATGTCCTAGAACTAAATTTCCAAATGTAACTACTAGATTGTGATAAAATACACTATTGGGTGAAGTTTGGTTGACTTCTGCGCAGCGGTTTGGGAGTTAACATCAAAATTACATTTCTCAGCCATATCGCATAGATCTCACTGTGAAAAGGCTTAAATGACTTTTTTTAACTAAGTTTGAGGATTGCGCTCAAACCAAATGTCCTAGAACCAAATTTCTAAATGTAACTACTAGATTGTGATACAATACACTATTGGGTGAAGTTTGGTTGACTTCTGTGCAGCGGTTTGGGAGTGAACATCAAAATTACATTTCTCGGCCATATCGCATTGATCTCACTGTGAAAAGGCTTAAATGACTTTTTTTAATTAAGTTTGAAGATTGCGCTCAAACCAAATGTCCTAGAACTAAATTTCCAAATGTAACTACTAGATTGTGATAAAATACACTATTGGGTGAAGTTTGGTTGACTTCTGCGCAGTGGTTTGGGAGTTAACATCAAAATTACATTTCTCGGCCATATCGCATAGATCTCACTGTGAAAAGGCTTAAATGACTTTTTTAATTAAGTTTGATGATTGCGCTCAAACCAAATGTCCTAGAACGAAATTTCCAAATGTAACTACTAGATTGTGATACAATACACTATTGGGTGAAGTTTGGTTGACTTCTGCGCAGCGGTTTGGGAGTTAACATCAAAATTACATTTCTCGGCCATATCGCGTAGATCTCACTGTGAAAAGGCTTTAATGGCTTTTTTGACCTAAGTTTGAGGATTGCGCTCAAATCAAATGTCCTAGAACCAAATTTCCACATGTAACTACTAGATTGTGATACAATACACTATTGGGTGAAGTTTGGTTTACTTCTGCGTAGCGGTTTGGGAGTTAACATCAAAATTACATTTCTCGGCAATATCGCATAGATCTCACTGTGAAAAGGCTTAAATGGCTTTTTTGACCTAAGTTTGAGGATTGCGCTCAAATCAAATGTCCTAGAACCAAATTTCCACATGTAACTACTAGATTGTGATACAATACAATATTGGGTGAAGTTTGGTTGACTTCTGCGCAGCGGTTTGGGAGTTAACATCAAAATTACATTTCTCGGCCATATCGCGTAGATCTCACTGTGAAAAGGCTTAAATGACTTTTTTAATTAAGTTTGATGATTGCGCTCAAACCAAATGTCCTAGAACGAAATTTTCAAATGTAACTACTAGATTGTGATACAATACACTATTGGGTGAAGTTTGGTTGACTTCTGCGCAGCGGTTTGGGAGTTAACATCAAAATTACATTTCTCAGCCATATCGCATAGATCTCACTGTGAAAAGGCTTAAATGACTTTTTTTAACTAAGTTTGAGGATTGCGCTCAAACCAAATGTCCTAGAACCAAATTTCTAAATGTAACTACTAGATTGTGATACAATACACTATTGGGTGAAGTTTGGTTGACTTCTGTGCAGCGGTTTGGGAGTGAACATCAAAATTACATTTCTCGGCCATATCGCATTGATCTCACTGTGAAAAGGCTTAAATGACTTTTTTTAATTAAGTTTGAAGATTGCGCTCAAACCAAATGTCCTAGAACTAAATTTCCAAATGTAACTACTAGATTGTGATAAAATACACTATTGGGTGAAGTTTGGTTGACTTCTGCGCAGTGGTTTGGGAGTTAACATCAAAATTACATTTCTCGGCCATATCGCATAGATCTCACTGTGAAAAGGCTTAAATGACTTTTTTAATTAAGTTTGATGATTGCGCTCAAACCAAATGTCCTAGAACGAAATTTCCAAATGTAACTACTAGATTGTGATACAATACACTATTGGGTGAAGTTTGGTTGACTTCTGCGCAGCGGTTTGGGAGTTAACATCAAAATTACATTTCTCGGCCATATCGCGTAGATCTCACTGTGAAAAGGCTTTAATGGCTTTTTTGACCTAAGTTTGAGGATTGCGCTCAAATCAAATGTCCTAGAACCAAATTTCCACATGTAACTACTAGATTGTGATACAATACACTATTGGGTGAAGTTTGGTTTACTTCTGCGTAGCGGTTTGGGAGTTAACATCAAAATTACATTTCTCGGCAATATCGCATAGATCTCACTGTGAAAAGGCTTAAATGGCTTTTTTGACCTAAGTTTGAGGATTGCGCTCAAATCAAATGTCCTAGAACCAAATTTCCACATGTAACTACTAGATTGTGATACAATACAATATTGGGTGAAGTTTGGTTGACTTCTGCGCAGCGGTTTGGGAGTTAACATCAAAATTACATTTCTCGGCCATATCGCGTAGATCTCACTGTGAAAAGGCTTAAATGACTTTTTTAATTAAGTTTGATGATTGCGCTCAAACCAAATGTCCTAGAACGAAATTTTCAAATGTAACTACTAGATTGTGATACAATACACTATTGGGTGAAGTTTGGTTGACTTCTGCGCAGCGGTTTGGGAGTTAACATCAAAATTACATTTCTCAGCCATATCGCATAGATCTCACTGTGAAAAGGCTTAAATGGCTTTTTTGACCTAAGTTTGAGGATTGCGCTCAAATCAAATGTCCTAGAACCAAATTTTCACATGTAACTACTAGATTGTGATACAATACACTATTGGGTGAAGTTTGGTTGACTTCTGCGCAGCGGTTTGGGAGTTAACATCAAAATTACATTTCTCGACCATATCGCATAGATCTCACTGTGAAAAGGCTTAAATGGCTTTTTTGACCTAAGTTTGAGGATTGCGCTCAAATCAAATGTCCTAGAACCAAATTTCCACATGAAACTACTAGATTGTGATACAATACACTATTGGGTGAAGTTTGGTTGACTTCTGCGCAGCGGTTTGGGAGTTAACATCAAAATTACATTTCTCGGCCATATCGCATAGATCTCACTGTGAAAAGGCTTAAATGACTTTTTTAATTAAGTTTGATGATTGCGCTCAAACCAAATGTCCTAGAACTAAATTTCCAAATGTAACTACTAGATTGTGATAAAATACACTATTGGGTGAAGTTTGGTTGACTTCTGCGCAGCGGTTTGGGAGTTAACATCAAAATTACATTTCTCAGCCATATCGCATAGATCTCACTGTGAAAAGGCTTAAATGACTTTTTTTAATTAAGTTTGAAGATTGCGCTCAAACCAAATGTCCTAGAACTAAATTTCCAAATGTAACTACTAGATTGTGATAAAATACACTATTGGGTGAAGTTTGGTTGACTTCTGTGCAGCGGTTTGGGAGTTAACATCAAAATTACATTTCTCGGCCATATCGCATAGATCTCACTGTGAAAAGGCTTAAATGACTTTTTTAATTAAGTTTGATGATTGCGCTCAAACCAAATGTCCTAGAACGAAATTTTCAAATGTAACTACTAGATTGTGATACAATACACTATTGGGTGAAGTTTGGTTGACTTCTGCGCAGCGGTTTGGGAGTTAACATCAAAATTACATTTCTCGGCCATATCGCGTAGATCTCACTGTGAAAAGGCTTAAATGGCTTTTTCGACCTAAGTTTGAGGATTGCGCTCAAATCAAATGTCCTAGAACCAAATTTTTACATGTAACTACTAGATTGTGATACAATACACTATTGGGTGAAATTTGGTTGACTTCTGCGCAGCGGTTTGGGAGTTAACATCAAAATTACATTTCTCGGCCATATCGCGTAGATCTCACTGTGAAAAGGCTTAAATGACTTTTTTAATTAAGTTTGATGATTGCGCTCAAACCAAATGTCCTAGAACCAAATTTCCAAATGTAACTACTAGATTGTGATACAATACACTATTGGGTGAAGTTTGGTTGACTTCTGGGCAGCGGTTTGGGAGTTAACATCAAAATTACATTTCTCAGCCATATCGCATAGATCTCACTGTGAAAAGGCTTAAATGGCTTTTTTGACCTATGTTTGAGGATTGCGCTCAAATCAAATGTCCTAGAACCAAATTTCCACATGTAACTACTAGATTGTGATACAATACACTATTGGGTGAAGTTTGGTTGACTTCTGCGCAGCGGTTTGGGAGTTAACATCAAAATTACATTTCTCGGCCATATCGCGTAGATCTCACTGTGAAAAGGCTTAAATGACTTTTTTAATTAAGTTTGATGATTGCGCTCAAACCAAATGTCCTAGAACTAAATTTCCAAATGTAACTACTAGATTGTCATAAAATACACTATTGGGTGAAGTTTGGTTGACTTCTGCGCAGCGGTTTGGGAGTTAACATCAAAATTACATTTCTCAGCTATATCGCATAGATCTCACTGTGAAAAGGCTTAAATGACTTTTTTTAATTAAGTTTGAAGATTGCGCTCAAACCAAATGTCCTAGAACTAAATTTCCAAATGTAACTACTAGATTGTGATAAAATACACTATTGGGTGAAGTTTGGTTGACTTCTGCGCAGCGGTTTGGGAGTTAACATCAAAATTACATTTCTCGGCCATATCGCATAGATCTCACTGTGAAAAGGCTTAAATGACTTTTTTAATTAAGTTTGATGATTGCGCTCAAACCAAATGTCCTAGAACGAAATTTTCAAATGTAACTACTAGATTGTGATACAATACACTATTGGGTGAAGTTTGGTTGACTTCTGCGCAGCGGTTTGGGAGTTAACATCAAAATTACATTTCTCGGCCATATCGCGTAGATCTCACTGTGAAAAGGCTTAAATGGCTTTTTTGACCTAAGTTTGAGGATTGCGCTCAAATCAAATGTCCTAGAACCAAATTTTTACATTTAACTACTACATTGTGATACAATACACTATTGGGTGAAGTTTGGTTGACTTCTGCGCAGCGGTTTGGGAGTTAACATCAAAATTACATTTCTCGGCCATATCGCATAGATCTCACTGTGAAAAGGCTTAAATGGCTTTTTTGACCTAAGTTTGAGGATTGCGCTCAAATCAAATGTCCTAGAACCAAATTTCCACATGTAACTACTAGATTGTGATACAATACACTATTGGGTGAAGTTTGGTTGACTTCTGCGCAGCGGTTTGGGAGTGAACATCAAAATTACATTTCTCGGCCATATCGCATAGATCTCACTGTGAAAAGGCTTAAATGACTTTTTTAAATTAAGTTTGATGATTGCGCTCAAACCAAATGTCCTAGAAATAAATTTCCAAATGTAACTACTAGATTGTGATAAAATACACTATTGGGTGAAGTTTGGTTGACTTCTGCGCAGCGGTTTGGGAGTTAACATCAAAATTACATTTCTCAGCCATATCGCATAGATCTCACTGTGAAAAGGCTTAAATGACTTTTTTTAACTAAGTTTGAGGATTGCGCTCAAACCAAATGTCCTAGAACCAAATTTCTAAATGTAACTACTAGATTGTGATACAATACACTATTGGGTGAAGTTTGGTTGACTTCTGTGCAGCGGTTTGGGAGTGAACATCAAAATTACATTTCTCGGCCATATCGCATTGATCTCACTGTGAAAAGGCTTAAATGACTTTTTTTAATTAAGTTTGAAGATTGCGCTCAAACCAAATGTCCTAGAACTAAATTTCCAAATGTAACTACTAGATTGTGATAAAATACACTATTGGGTGAAGTTTGGTTGACTTCTGCGCAGTGGTTTGGGAGTTAACATCAAAATTACATTTCTCGGCCATATCGCATAGATCTCACTGTGAAAAGGCTTAAATGACTTTTTTAATTAAGTTTGATGATTGCGCTCAAACCAAATGTCCTAGAACGAAATTTCCAAATGTAACTACTAGATTGTGATACAATACACTATTGGGTGAAGTTTGGTTGACTTCTGCGCAGCGGTTTGGGAGTTAACATCAAAATTACATTTCTCGGCCATATCGCGTAGATCTCACTGTGAAAAGGCTTTAATGGCTTTTTTGACCTAAGTTTGAGGATTGCGCTCAAATCAAATGTCCTAGAACCAAATTTCCACATGTAACTACTAGATTGTGATACAATACACTATTGGGTGAAGTTTGGTTTACTTCTGCGTAGCGGTTTGGGAGTTAACATCAAAATTACATTTCTCGGCAATATCGCATAGATCTCACTGTGAAAAGGCTTAAATGGCTTTTTTGACCTAAGTTTGAGGATTGCGCTCAAATCAAATGTCCTAGAACCAAATTTCCACATGTAACTACTAGATTGTGATACAATACAATATTGGGTGAAGTTTGGTTGACTTCTGCGCAGCGGTTTGGGAGTTAACATCAAAATTACATTTCTCGGCCATATCGCGTAGATCTCACTGTGAAAAGGCTTAAATGACTTTTTTAATTAAGTTTGATGATTGCGCTCAAACCAAATGTCCTAGAACGAAATTTTCAAATGTAACTACTAGATTGTGATACAATACACTATTGGGTGAAGTTTGGTTGACTTCTGCGCAGCGGTTTGGGAGTTAACATCAAAATTACATTTCTCAGCCATATCGCATAGATCTCACTGTGAAAAGGCTTAAATGGCTTTTTTGACCTAATTTTGAGGATTGCGCTCAAATCAAATGTCCTAGAACCAAATTTTCACATGTAACTACTAGATTGTGATACAATACACTATTGGGTGAAGTTTGGTTGACTTCTGCGCAGCGGTTTGGGAGTTAACATCAAAATTACATTTCTCGACCATATCGCATAGATCTCACTGTGAAAAGGCTTAAATGGCTTTTTTGACCTAAGTTTGAGGATTGCGCTCAAATCAAATGTCCTAGAACCAAATTTCCACATGAAACTACTAGATTGTGATACAATACACTATTGGGTGAAGTTTGGTTGACTTCTGCGCAGCGGTTTGGGAGTTAACATCAAAATTACATTTCTCGGCCATATCGCATAGATCTCACTGTGAAAAGGCTTAAATGACTTTTTTAATTAAGTTTGATGATTGCGCTCAAACCAAATGTCCTAGAACTAAATTTCCAAATGTAACTACTAGATTGTGATAAAATACACTATTGGGTGAAGTTTGGTTGACTTCTGCGCAGCGGTTTGGGAGTTAACATCAAAATTACATTTCTCAGCCATATCGCATAGATCTCACTGTGAAAGGCTTAAATGACTTTTTTTAATTAAGTTTGAAGATTGCGCTCAAACCAAATGTCCTAGAACTAAATTTCCAAATGTAACTACTAGATTGTGATAAAATACACTATTGGGTGAAGTTTGGTTGACTTCTGTGCAGCGGTTTGGGAGTTAACATCAAAATTACATTTCTCGGCCATATCGCATAGATCTCACTGTGAAAAGGCTTAAATGACTTTTTTAATTAAGTTTGATGATTGCGCTCAAACCAAATGTCCTAGAACGAAATTTTCAAATGTAACTACTAGATTGTGATACAATACACTATTGGGTGAAGTTTGGTTGACTTCTGCGCAGCGGTTTGGGAGTTAACATCAAAATTACATTTCTCGGCCATATCGCGTAGATCTCACTGTGAAAAGGCTTAAATGGCTTTTTCGACCTAAGTTTGAGGATTGCGCTCAAATCAAATGTCCTAGAACCAAATTTTTACATGTAACTACTAGATTGTGATACAATACACTATTGGGTGAAATTTGGTTGACTTCTGCGCAGCGGTTTGGGAGTTAACATCAAAATTACATTTCTCGGCCATATCGCGTAGATCTCACTGTGAAAAGGCTTAAATGACTTTTTTAATTAAGTTTGATGATTGCGCTCAAACCAAATGTCCTAGAACCAAATTTCCAAATGTAACTACTAGATTGTGATACAATACACTATTGGGTGAAGTTTGGTTGACTTCTGGGCAGCGGTTTGGGAGTTAACATCAAAATTACATTTCTCAGCCATATCGCATAGATCTCACTGTGAAAAGGCTTAAATGGCTTTTTTGACCTATGTTTGAGGATTGCGCTCAAATCAAATGTCCTAGAACCAAATTTCCACATGTAACTACTAGATTGTGATACAATACACTATTGGGTGAAGTTTGGTTGACTTCTGCGCAGCGGTTTGGGAGTTAACATCAAAATTACATTTCTCGGCCATATCGCGTAGATCTCACTGTGAAAAGGCTTAAATGACTTTTTTAATTAAGTTTGATGATTGCGCTCAAACCAAATGTCCTAGAACTAAATTTCCAAATGTAACTACTAGATTGTCATAAAATACACTATTGGGTGAAGTTTGGTTGACTTCTGCGCAGCGGTTTGGGAGTTAACATCAAAATTACATTTCTCAGCTATATCGCATAGATCTCACTGTGAAAAGGCTTAAATGACTTTTTTTAATTAAGTTTGAAGATTGCGCTCAAACCAAATGTCCTAGAACTAAATTTCCAAATGTAACTACTAGATTGTGATAAAATACACTATTGGGTGAAGTTTGGTTGACTTCTGCGCAGCGGTTTGGGAGTTGACATCAAAATTACATTTCTCGGCCATATCGCATAGATCTCACTGTGAAAAGGCTTAAATGACTTTTTTAATTAAGTTTGATGATTGCGCTCAAACCAAATGTCCTAGAACGAAATTTTCAAATGTAACTACTAGATTGTGATACAATACACTATTGGGTGAAGTTTGGTTGACTTCTGCGCAGCGGTTTGGGAGTTAACATCAAAATTACATTTCTCGGCCATATCGCGTAGATCTCACTGTGAAAAGGCTTAAATGGCTTTTTTGACCTAAGTTTGAGGATTGCGCTCAAATCAAATGTCCTAGAACCAAATTTTTACATTTAACTACTACATTGTGATACAATACACTATTGGGTGAAGTTTGGTTGACTTCTGCGCAGCGGTTTGGGAGTTAACATCAAAATTACATTTCTCGGCCATATCGCATAGATCTCACTGTGAAAAGGCTTAAATGGCTTTTTTGACCTAAGTTTGAGGATTGCGCTCAAATCAAATGTCCTAGAACCAAATTTCCACATGTAACTACTAGATTGTGATACAATACACTATTGGGTGAAGTTTGGTTGACTTCTGCGCAGCGGTTTGGGAGTGAACATCAAAATTACATTTCTCGGCCATATCGCATAGATCTCACTGTGAAAAGGCTTAAATGACTTTTTTAAATTAAGTTTGATGATTGCGCTCAAACCAAATGTCCTAGAAATAAATTTCCAAATGTAACTACTAGATTGTGATAAAATACACTATTGGGTGAAGTTTGGTTGACTTCTGCGCAGCGGTTTGGGAGTTAACATCAAAATTACATTTCTCAGCCATATCGCATAGATCTCACTGTGAAAAGGCTTAAATGACTTTTTTTAACTAAGTTTGAGGATTGCGCTCAAACCAAATGTCCTAGAACCAAATTTCTAAATGTAACTACTAGATTGTGATACAATACACTATTGGGTGAAGTTTGGTTGACTTCTGTGCAGCGGTTTGGGAGTGAACATCAAAATTACATTTCTCGGCCATATCGCATTGATCTCACTGTGAAAAGGCTTAAATGACTTTTTTTAATTAAGTTTGAAGATTGCGCTCAAACCAAATGTCCTAGAACTAAATTTCCAAATGTAACTACTAGATTGTGATAAAATACACTATTGGGTGAAGTTTGGTTGACTTCTGCGCAGTGGTTTGGGAGTTAACATCAAAATTACATTTCTCGGCCATATCGCATAGATCTCACTGTGAAAAGGCTTAAATGACTTTTTTAATTAAGTTTGATGATTGCGCTCAAACCAAATGTCCTAGAACGAAATTTCCAAATGTAACTACTAGATTGTGATACAATACACTATTGGGTGAAGTTTGGTTGACTTCTGCGCAGCGGTTTGGGAGTTAACATCAAAATTACATTTCTCGGCCATATCGCGTAGATCTCACTGTGAAAAGGCTTTAATGGCTTTTTTGACCTAAGTTTGAGGATTGCGCTCAAATCAAATGTCCTAGAACCAAATTTCCACATGTAACTACTAGATTGTGATACAATACACTATTGGGTGAAGTTTGGTTTACTTCTGCGTAGCGGTTTGGGAGTTAACATCAAAATTACATTTCTCGGCAATATCGCATAGATCTCACTGTGAAAAGGCTTAAATGGCTTTTTTGACCTAAGTTTGAGGATTGCGCTCAAATCAAATGTCCTAGAACCAAATTTCCACATGTAACTACTAGATTGTGATACAATACAATATTGGGTGAAGTTTGGTTGACTTCTGCGCAGCGGTTTGGGAGTTAACATCAAAATTACATTTCTCGGCCATATCGCATAGATCTCACTGTGAAAAGGCTTAAATGACTTTTTTTAATTAAGTTTGAAGATTGCGCTCAAACCAAATGTCCTAGAAATAAATTTCCAAATGTAACTACTAGATTGTGATAAAATACACTATTGGGTGAAGTTTGGTTGACTTCTGTGCAGCGGTTTGGGAGTTAACATCAAAATTACATTTCTCGGCCATATCGCATAGATCTCACTGTGAAAAGGCTTAAATGACTTTTTTAATTAAGTTTGATGATTGCGCTCAAACCAAATGTCCTAGAACGAAATTTTCAAATGTAACTACTAGATTGTGATACAATACACTATTGGGTGAAGTTTGGTTGACTTCTGCGCAGCGGTTTGGGAGTTAACATCAAAATTACATTTCTCGGCCATATCGCGTAGATCTCACTGTGAAAAGGCTTAAATGGCTTTTTCGACCTAAGTTTGAGGATTGCGCTCAAATCAAATGTCCTAGAACCAAATTTTTACATGTAACTACTAGATTGTGATACAATACACTATTGGGTGAAATTTGGTTGACTTCTGCGCAGCGGTTTGGGAGTTAACATCAAAATTACATTTCTCGGCCATATCGCGTAGATCTCACTGTGAAAAGGCTTAAATGACTTTTTTAATTAAGTTTGATGATTGCGCTCAAACCAAATGTCCTAGAACCAAATTTCCAAATGTAACTACTAGATTGTGATACAATACACTATTGGGTGAAGTTTGGTTGACTTCTGCGCAGCGGTTTGGGAGTTAACATCAAAATTACATTTCTCAGCCATATCGCATAGATCTCACTGTGAAAAGGCTTAAATGGCTTTTTTGACCTATGTTTGAGGATTGCGCTCAAATCAAATGTCCTAGAACCAAATTTCCACATGTAACTACTAGATTGTGATACAATACACTATTGGGTGAAGTTTGGTTGACTTCTGCGCAGCGGTTTGGGAGTTAACATCAAAATTACATTTCTCGGCCATATCGCGTAGATCTCACTGTGAAAAGGCTTAAATGACTTTTTTAATTAAGTTTGATGATTGCGCTCAAACCAAATGTCCTAGAACTAAATTTCCAAATGTAACTACTAGATTGTCATAAAATACACTATTGGGTGAAGTTTGGTTGACTTCTGCGCAGCGGTTTGGGAGTTAACATCAAAATTACATTTCTCAGCTATATCGCATAGATCTCACTGTGAAAAGGCTTAAATGACTTTTTTTAATTAAGTTTGAAGATTGCGCTCAAACCAAATGTCCTAGAACTAAATTTCCAAATGTAACTACTAGATTGTGATAAAATACACTATTGGGTGAAGTTTGGTTGACTTCTGCGCAGCGGTTTGGGAGTTAACATCAAAATTACATTTCTCGGCCATATCGCATAGATCTCACTGTGAAAAGGCTTAAATGACTTTTTTAATTAAGTTTGATGATTGCGCTCAAACCAAATGTCCTAGAACGAAATTTTCAAATGTAACTACTAGATTGTGATACAATACACTATTGGGTGAAGTTTGGTTGACTTCTGCGCAGCGGTTTGGGAGTTAACATCAAAATTACATTTCTCGGCCATATCGCGTAGATCTCACTGTGAAAAGGCTTAAATGGCTTTTTTGACCTAAGTTTGAGGATTGCGCTCAAATCAAATGTCCTAGAACCAAATTTTTACATTTAACTACTACATTGTGATACAATACACTATTGGGTGAAGTTTGGTTGACTTCTGCGCAGCGGTTTGGGAGTTAACATCAAAATTACATTTCTCGGCCATATCGCATAGATCTCACTGTGAAAAGGCTTAAATGGCTTTTTTGACCTAAGTTTGAGGATTGCGCTCAAATCAAATGTCCTAGAACCAAATTTCCACATGTAACTACTAGATTGTGATACAATACACTATTGGGTGAAGTTTGGTTGACTTCTGCGCAGCGGTTTGGGAGTGAACATCAAAATTACATTTCTCGGCCATATCGCATAGATCTCACTGTGAAAAGGCTTAAATGACTTTTTTTAATTAAGTTTGAAAATTGCGCTCAAACCAAATGTCCTACAACTAAATTTCCAAATGTAACTACTAGATTGTGATACAATACACTATTGGGTGAAGTTTGGTCGACTTCTGCGCAGCGGTTTGGGAGTTAACATCAAAATTACATTTCTCGGCCATATCGCGTAGATCTCACTGTGAAAAGGCTTAAATGACTTTTTTAATTAAGTTTGAGGATTGCGCTCAAACCAAATGTCCTAGAACTAAATTTCTAAATGTAACTACTAGATTGTGATAAAATACACTATTGGGTGAAGTTTGGTTGACTTCTGCGCAGCGGTTTGGGAGTTAACATCAAAATTACACTTCTCAGCCATATCGCATAGATCTCACTGTGAAAAGGCTTAAATGACTTTTTTTAATTAAGTTTGAAGATTGCGCTCAAACCAAATGTCCTAGAACTAAATTTCCAAATGTAACTACTAGATTGTGATACAATACACTATTGGGTGAAGTATGGTTGATTTCTGCGCAGCGGTTTGGGAGTTAACATCAAAATTACATTTCTCGGCCATATCGCGTTGATCTCACTGTGAAAAGGCTTAAATGGCTTTTTTGACCTAAGTTTGAGGATTGCGCTCAAATCAAATGTCCTAGAACCAAATTTTTACATGTAAGTACTAGATTGTGATACAATACACTATTGGGTGAAGTTTGGTTGACTTCTGCGCAGCGGTTTGGGAGTTAACATCAAAATTACATTTCTCGGCCATATCGCATAGATCTCACTGTGAAAAGGCTTAAATGACTTTTTTTAACTAAGTTTGAGGATTGCGCTCAAATCAAATGTCCTAGAACCAAATTTCCACATGTAACTACTAGATTGTGATACAATACACTATTGGGTGAAGTTTGGTTGACTTCTGCGCAGCGGTTTGGGAGTGAACATCAAAATTATATTTCTCGGCCATATCGCATAGAACTCAATGTGAAAAGGCTTAAATGACTTTTTTTAATTAAGTTTGAAGATTGCGCTCAAACCAAATGTCCTAGAACTAAATTTCCAAATGTAACTACTAGATTGTGATACAATACACTATTGGATGAAGTTTGGTTGACTTCTGCGCAGCGGTTTGGGAGTTAACATCAAAATTACATTTCTCGGCCATATCGCCTAGATCTCACTGTGAAAAGGCTTAAATGGCTTTTTTGACCTAAGTTTGAGGATTGCGCTCAAATCAAATGTCCTAGAACCAAATTTCCACATGTAACTACTAGATTGTGATACAATACACTATTGGGTGAAGTTTGGTTTACTTCTGCGCAGCGGTTTGGGAGTTAACATCAAAATTACATTTCTCGGCCATATCGCATAGATCTCACTGTGAAAAGGCTTAAATGGCTTTTTTGACCTAAGTTTGAGGATTGCGCTCAAATCAAATGTCCTAGAACCAAATTTCCACATGTAACCACTAGATTGTGATACAATACACTAATGGGTGAAGTTTGGTTGACTTCTGCGCAGCGGTTTGGGAGTGAACATCAAAATTACATTTCTCGGCCATATCGCATAGATCTCACTGTGAAAAGGCTTAAATGACTTTTTTTAATTAAGTTTGAAGATTGCGCTCAAACCAAATGTCCTAGAACTAAATTTCCAAATGTAACTACTAGATTATGATAAAATACACTATTGGGTGAAGTTTGGTTGACTTCTGCGCAGCGGTTTGGGAGTTAACATCAAAATTACATTTCTCGGCCATATCGCATAGATCTCACTGTGAAAAGGCTTAAATGACTTTTTTAATTAAGTTTGATGATTGCGCTCAAACCAAATGTCCTAGAACCAAATTTCCAAATGTAACTACTAGATTGTTATACAATACACTATTGGGTGAAGTTTGGTTGACTTCTGCGCAGCGGTTTGGGAGTTAACATTAAAATTACATTTCTCGGCCATATCGCGTAGATCTCACTGTGAAAAGGCTTAAATGACTTTTTTTTAACTAAGTTTGAGGATTGCGCTCAAACCAAATGTCCTAGAACCAAATTTCCAAATGTAACTACTAGATTGTTATACTATACACTATTGGGTGAAGTTTGGTTGACTTCTGCGCAGCGGTTTGGGAGTTAACATCAAAATTACATTTCTAGGCCATATCGCGTAGATCTCACTGTGAAAAGGCTTAAATGACTTTTTTTTAACAAAGTTTGAGGATTGCGCTCAAACCAAATGTCCTGGAACCAAATTTCAAAATGTAACTACTTGATTGTGATACAATACACTATTGGGTGAAGTTTGGTTGACTTCTGCGCAGCGGTTTGGGAGTTAACATCAAAATTACATTTCTCGGCCATATCGCGTAGATCTCACTGTGAAAAGGCTTAAATGGCTTTTTTGACCTAAGTTTGAGGATTGCGCTCAAACCAAATGTCCTAGAACCAAATTTCCAAATGTAACTACTAGATTGTTATACAATACACTATTGGGTGAAGTTTGGTTGACTTCTGCGCAGCGGTTTGGGAGTTAACATCAAAATTACATTTCTCGGCCATATCGCGTAGATCTCACTGTGAAAAGGCTTAAATGACTTTTTTTTTAACTAAGTTTGAGGATTGCGCTCAAACCAAATGTCCTAGAACCAAATTTCCAAATGTAAGTACTAGATTGTTATACTATACACTATTGGGTGAAGTTTGGTTGACTTCTGCGCAGCGGTTTGGGAGTTAACATCAAAATTACATTTCTCGGCCATATCGCATAGATCTCACTGTGAAAAGGCTTAAATGACTTTTTTTTAACAAAGTTTGAGGATTGCGCTCAAACCAAATGTCCTGGAACCAAATTTCAAAATGTAACTACTAGATTGTGATACAATACACTATTGGGTGAAGTTTGGTTGAATTCTGCGCAGCGGTTTGGGAGTTAACATCATAATTACATTTCTCGGCCATATCGCGTAGATCTCACTGTGAAAAGGCTTAAATGACTTTTTTTAACTAAGTTTGAGGATTGCGCTCAAACCAAATGTCCTAGAACCAAATTTCCAAATGTAACTACTAGATTGTGATACAATACACTATTGGGTGAAGTTTGGTTGACTTCTACGCAGCGGTTTGGGAGTTAACATCAAAATTACATTTCTCGGCCATATCGCATAGATCTCACTGTGGAAAGGCTTAAATGACTTTTTTAATTAAGTTTGATGATTGCGCTCAAACCAAATGTCCTAGAACGAAATTTCTAAATGTAACTACTAGATTGTGATACAATACACTATTGGGTGAAGTTTGGTTGACTTCTGCGCAGCGGTTTGGGAGTTAATATCAAAATTACATTTCTCGGCCATATCGCGTAGATCTCACTGTGAAAAGGCTTAAATGGCTTTTTTGACCTAAGTTTGAGGATTGCGCTCAAATCAAATGTCCTAGAACCAAATTTCCACATGTAACTACTAGATTGTGATACAATACACTATTGGGTGAAGTTTGGTTGACTTCTGCGCAATGGTTTGGGAGTTAACATCAAAATTACATTTCTCGGCCATATCGCATAGATCTCACTGTGAAATGGCTTTAATGGCTTTTTTGACCTAGGTTTGAGGATTGCGCTCAAATCAAATTTCCTAGAACCAAATTTCTACATGTAACTACTAGATTGTGATACAATACACTATTGGGTGAAGTTTGGTTGACTTCTGCGCAGCGGTTTGGGAGTTAACATCAAAATTACACTTCTCGGCCATATCGCGTAGATCTCACTGTGAAAAGGCTTAAATGACTTTTTTAATTAAGTTTGATGATTGCGCTCAAACCAAATGTCCTAGAACTAAATTTCCAAATGTAACTACTAGATTTTGATAAAATACACTATTGGGTGAAGTTTGGTTGACTTCTGCGCAGCGGTTTGGGAGTTAACATCAAAATTACATTTCTCAGCCATATCGCGTAGATCTCACTGTGAAAAGGCTTAAATGACTTTTTTTAACTAAGTTTGAAGATTGCGCTCAAACCAAATGTCCTAGAACTAAATTTCCAAATGTAACTACTAGATTGTGATAAAATACACTATTGGGTGAAGTTTGGTTGACTTCTGCGCAGCGGTTTGGGAGTTAACATCAAAATTACATTTCTCGGCCATATCGCATAGATCTCACTGTGAAAAGGCTTAAATGACTTTTTTAATTAAGTTTGATGATTGCGCTCAAACCAAATGTCCTAGAACGAAAATTTCAAATGTAACTACTAGATTGTGATACAATACACTATTGGGTGAAGTTTGGTTGACTTCTGCGCAGCGGTTTGGGAGTTAACATCAAAATTACATTTCTCGGCCATATCGCGTAGATCTCACTGTGAAAAGGCTTAAATGGCTTTTTTGACCTAAGTTTGAGGATTGCGCTCAAATCAAATGTCCTAGAACCAATTTTTTACATGTAACTACTAGATTGTGATACAATACACTATTGGGTGAAATTTGGTTGACTTCTGCGCAGCGGTTTGGGAGTTAACATCAAAATTACATTTCTCGGCCATATCGCATAGATCTCACTGTGAAAAGGCTTAAATGGCTTTTTTGACCTAAGTTTGAGGATTGCGCTCAAATCAAATGTCCTACAACCAAATTTCCACATGTACCTACTAGATTGTGATACAATACACTATTGGGTGAAGTTTGGTTGACTTCTGCGCAGCGGTTTGGGAGTGAACATCAAAATTACATTTCTCGGCCATATCGCATAGATCTCACTGTGAAATGGCTTTAATGGCTTTTTTGACCTAAGTTTGAGGATTGCGCTCAAATCAAATGTCCTAGAACCAAATTTCTACATGTAACTACTAGATTGTGATACAATACACTATTGGGTGAAGTTTGGTTGACTTCTGCGCAGCGGTTTGGGAGTTAACATCAAAATTACACTTCTCGGCCATATCGCGTAGATCTCACTGTGAAAAGGCTTAAATGACTTTTTTAATTAAGTTTGATGATTGCGCTCAAACCAAATGTCCTAGAACTAAATTTCCAAATGTAACTACTAGATTTTGATAAAATACACTATTGGGTGAAGTTTGGTTGACTTCTGCGCAGCGGTTTGGGAGTTAATATCAAAATTACATTTCTCAGCCATATCGCGTAGATCTCACTGTGAAAAGGCTTAAATGACTTTTTTTAACTAAGTTTGAAGATTGCGCTCAAACCAAATGTCCTAGAACTAAATTTCCAAATGTAACTACTAGATTGTGATAAAATACACTATTGGGTGAAGTTTGGTTGACTTCTGCGCAGCGGTTTGGGAGTTAACATCAAAATTACATTTCTCGGCCATATCGCATAGATCTCACTGTGAAAAGGCTTAAATGACTTTTTTAATTAAGTTTGATGATTGCGCTCAAACCAAATGTCCTAGAACGAAAATTTCAAATGTAACTACTAGATTGTGATACAATACACTATTGGGTGAAGTTTGGTTGACTTCTGCGCAGCGGTTTGGGAGTTAACATCAAAATTACATTTCTCGGCCATATCGCGTAGATCTCACTGTGAAAAGGCTTAAATGGCTTTTTTGACCTAAGTTTGAGGATTGCGCTCAAATCAAATGTCCTAGAACCAATTTTTTACATGTAACTACTAGATTGTGATACAATACACTATTGGGTGAAATTTGGTTGACTTCTGCGCAGCGGTTTGGGAGTTAACATCAAAATTACATTTCTCGGCCATATCGCATAGATCTCACTGTGAAAAGGCTTAAATGGCTTTTTTGACCTAAGTTTGAGGATTGCGCTCAAATCAAATGTCCTACAACCAAATTTCCACATGTACCTACTAGATTGTGATACAATACACTATTGGGTGAAGTTTGGTTGACTTCTGCGCAGCGGTTTGGGAGTGAACATCAAAATTACATTTCTCGGCCATATCGCATAGATCTCACTGTGAAATGGCTTTAATGGCTTTTTTGACCTAAGTTTGAGGATTGCGCTCAAATCAAATGTCCTAGAACCAAATTTCTACATGTAACTACTAGATTGTGATACAATACACTATTGGGTGAAGTTTGGTTGACTTCTGCGCAGCGGTTTGGGAGTTAACATCAAAATTACACTTCTCGGCCATATCGCGTAGATCTCACTGTGAAAAGGCTTAAATGACTTTTTTAATTAAGTTTGATGATTGCGCTCAAACCAAATGTCCTAGAACTAAATTTCCAAATGTAACTACTAGATTTTGATAAAATACACTATTGGGTGAAGTTTGGTTGACTTCTGCGCAGCGGTTTGGGAGTTAATATCAAAATTAAATTTCTCAGCCATATCGCGTAGATCTCACTGTGAAAAGGCTTAAATGACTTTTTTTAACTAAGTTTGAAGATTGCGCTCAAACCAAATGTCCTAGAACTAAATTTCCAAATGTAACTACTAGATTGTGATAAAATACACTATTGGGTGAAGTTTGGTTGACTTCTGCGCAGCGGTTTGGGAGTTAACATCAAAATTACATTTCTCGGCCATATCGCATAGATCTCACTGTGAAAAGGCTTAAATGACTTTTTTAATTAAGTTTGATGATTGCGCTCAAACCAAATGTCCTAGAACGAAAATTTCAAATGTAACTACTAGATTGTGATACAATACACTATTGGGTGAAGTTTGGTTGACTTCTGCGCAGCGGTTTGGGAGTTAACATCAAAATTACATTTCTCGGCCATATCGCGTAGATCTCACTGTGAAAAGGCTTAAATGGCTTTTTTGACCTAAGTTTGAGGATTGCGCTCAAATCAAATGTCCTAGAACCAATTTTTTACATGTAACTACTAGATTGTGATACAATACACTATTGGGTGAAATTTGGTTGACTTCTGCGCAGCGGTTTGGGAGTTAACATCAAAATTACATTTCTCGGCCATATCGCATAGATCTCACTGTGAAAAGGCTTAAATGGCTTTTTTGACCTAAGTTTGAGGATTGCGCTCAAATCAAATGTCCTACAACCAAATTTCCACATGTACCTACTAGATTGTGATACAATACACTATTGGGTGAAGTTTGGTTGACTTCTGCGCAGCGGTTTGGGAGTGAACATCAAAATTACATTTCTCGGCCATATCGCATAGATCTCACTGTGAAAAGGCTTAAATGACTTTTTTAATTAAGTTTGAAGATTGCGCTCAAACCAAATGTCCTAGAACTAAATTTCCAAATGTAACTACTAGATTGTGATACAATACACTATTGGGTGAAGTTTGGTTGACTTCTGCGCAGCGGTTTGGGAGTTAACATCAAAATTACATATCTCGGCCATATCGCATAGATCTCACTGTGAAAAGGCTTAAATGACTTTTTTAAATTAAGTTTGCAGATTGCGCTCAAACCAAATGTCCTAGAACTAAATTTCTAAATGTAACTACTAGATTGTGATAAAATACACTATTGGGTGAAGTTTGGTTGACTTCTGCGCAGCGGTTTGGGAGTTAACATCAAAATTACATTTCTCGGCCATATCGCATAGATCTCACTGTGAAAAGGCTTAAATGACTTTTTTAATTAAGTTTGATGATTGCGCTCAAACCAAATGTCCTAGAACGAAATTTTCAAATGTAACTACTAGATTGTGATACAATACACTATTGGATGAAGTTTGGTTGACTTCTGCGCAGCGGTTTGGGAGTTAACATCAAAATTACATTTCTCGGCCATATCGCCTAGATCTCACTGTGAAAAGGCTTAAATGGCTTTTTTGACCTAAGTTTGAGGATTGCGCTCAAATCAAATGTCCTAGAACCAAATTTCCACATGTAACTACTAGATTGTGATACAATACACTATTGGGTGAAGTTTGGTTTACTTCTGCGCAGCGGTTTGGGAGTTAACATCAAAATTACATTTCTCGGCCATATCGCATAGATCTCACTGTGAAAAGGCTTAAATGGCTTTTTTGACCTAAGTTTGAGGATTGCGCTCAAATCAAATGTCCTAGAACCAAATTTCCACATGTAACCACTAGATTGTGATACAATACACTAATGGGTGAAGTTTGGTTGACTTCTGCGCAGCGGTTTGGGAGTGAACATCAAAATTACATTTCTCGGCCATATCGCATAGATCTCACTGTGAAAAGGCTTAAATGACTTTTTTTAATTAAGTTTGAAGATTGCGCTCAAACCAAATGTCCTAGAACTAAATTTCCAAATGTAACTACTAGATTGTGATAAAATACACTATTGGGTGAAGTTTGGTTGACTTCTGCGCAGCGGTTTGGGAGTTAACATCAAAATTACATTTCTCGGCCATATCGCATAGATCTCACTGTGAAAAGGCTTAAATGACTTTTTTAATTAAGTTTGATGATTGCGCTCAAACCAAATGTCCTAGAACCAAATTTCCAAATGTAACTACTAGATTGTTATACAATACACTATTGGGTGAAGTTTGGTTGACTTCTGCGCAGCGGTTTGGGAGTTAACATTAAAATTACATTTCTCGGCCATATCGCGTAGATCTCACTGTGAAAAGGCTTAAATGACTTTTTTTTAACTAAGTTTGAGGATTGCGCTCAAACCAAATGTCCTAGAACCAAATTTCCAAATGTAACTACTAGATTGTTATACTATACACTATTGGGTGAAGTTTGGTTGACTTCTGCGCAGCGGTTTGGGAGTTAACATCAAAATTACATTTCTAGGCCATATCGCGTAGATCTCACTGTGAAAAGGCTTAAATGACTTTTTTTTTACAAAGTTTGAGGATTGCGCTCAAACCAAATGTCCTGGAACCAAATTTCAAAATGTAACTACTAGATTGTGATACAATACACTATTGGGTGAAGTTTGGTTGACTTCTGCGCAGCGGTTTGGGAGTTAACATCAAAATTACATTTCTCGGCCATATCGCGTAGATCTCACTGTGAAAAGGCTTAAATGGCTTTTTTGACCTAAGTTTGAGGATTGCGCTCAAACCAAATGTCCTAGAACCAAATTTCCAAATGTAACTACTAGATTGTTATACAATACACTATTGGGTGAAGTTTGGTTGACTTCTGCGCAGCGGTTTGGGAGTTAACATCAAAATTACATTTCTCGGCCATATCGCGTAGATCTCACTGTGAAAAGGCTTAAATGACTTTTTTTTTAACTAAGTTTGAGGATTGCGCTCAAACCAAATGTCCTAGAACCAAATTTCCAAATGTAACTACTAGATTGTTATAAAATACACTATTGGGTGAAGTTTGGTTGACTTCTGCGCAGCGGTTTGGGAGTTAACATCAAAATTACATTTCTCAGCCATATCGCGTAGATCTCACTGTGAAAAGGCTTAAATGACTTTTTTTAACTAAGTTTGAAGATTGCGCTCAAACCAAATGTCCTAGAACTAAATTTCCAAATGTAACTACTAGATTGTGATAAAATACACTATTGGGTGAAGTTTGGTTGAATTCTGCGCAGCGGTTTGGGAGTTAACATCAAAATTACATTTCTCGGCCATATCGCATAGATCTCACTGTGAAAAGGCTTAAATGGCTTTTTTGACCTAAGTTTGAGGATTGCGCTCAAATCAAATGTCCTACAACCAAATTTCCACATGTACCTACTAGATTGTGATACAATACACTATTGGGTGAAGTTTGGTTGACTTCTGCGCAGCGGTTTGGGAGTGAACATCAAAATTACATTTCTCGGCCATATCGCATAGATCTCACTGTGAAAAGGCTTAAATGACTTTTTTAATTAAGTTTGAAGATTGCGCTCAAACCAAATGTCCTAGAACTAAATTTCCAAATGTAACTACTAGATTGTGATACAATACACTATTGGGTGAAGTTTGGTTGACTTCTGCGCAGCGGTTTGGGAGTTAACATCAAGATTACATTTCTCGGCCATATCGCATAGATCTCACTGTGAAAAGGCTTAAATGACTTTTTTTAATTAAGTTTGCAGATTGCGCTCAAACCAAATGTCCTAGAACTAAATTTCTAAATGTAACTACTAGATTGTGATAAAATACACTATTGGGTGAAGTTTGGTTGACTTCTGCGCAGCGGTTTGGGAGTTAACATCAAAATTACATTTCTCGGCCATATCGCATAGATCTCACTGTGAAAAGGCTTAAATGACTTTTTTTAATTAAGTTTGATGATTGCGCTCAAACCAAATGTCCTAGAACGAAATTTTCAAATGTAACTACTAGATTGTGATACAATACACTATTGGATGAAGTTTGGTTGACTTCTGCGCAGCGGTTTGGGAGTTAACATCAAAATTACATTTCTCGGCCATATCGCCTAGATCTCACTGTGAAAAGGCTTAAATGGCTTTTTTGACCTAAGTTTGAGGATTGCGCTCAAATCAAATGTCCTAGAACCAAATTTCCACATGTAACTACTAGATTGTGATACAATACACTATTGGGTGAAGTTTGGTTTACTTCTGCGCAGCGGTTTGGGAGTTAACATCAAAATTACATTTCTCGGCCATATCGCATAGATCTCACTGTGAAAAGGCTTAAATGGCTTTTTTGACCTAAGTTTGAGGATTGCGCTCAAATCAAATGTCCTAGAACCAAATTTCCACATGTAACCACTAGATTGTGATACAATACACTAATGGGTGAAGTTTGGTTGACTTCTGCGCAGCGGTTTGGGAGTGAACATCAAAATTACATTTCTCGGCCATATCGCATAGATCTCACTGTGAAAAGGCTTAAATGACTTTTTTTAATTAAGTTTGAAGATTGCGCTCAAACCAAATGTCCTAGAACTAAATTTCCAAATGTAACTACTAGATTGTGATAAAATACACTATTGGGTGAAGTTTGGTTGACTTCTGCGCAGCGGTTTGGGAGTTAACATCAAAATTACATTTCTCGGCCATATCGCATAGATCTCACTGTGAAAAGGCTTAAATGACTTTTTTAATTAAGTTTGATGATTGCGCTCAAACCAAATGTCCTAGAACCAAATTTCCAAATGTAACTACTAGATTGTTATACAATACACTATTGGGTGAAGTTTGGTTGACTTCTGCGCAGCGGTTTGGGAGTTAACATTAAAATTACATTTCTCGGCCATATCGCGTAGATCTCACTGTGAAAAGGCTTAAATGACTTTTTTTTAACTAAGTTTGAGGATTGCGCTCAAACCAAATGTCCTAGAACCAAATTTCCAAATGTAACTACTAGATTGTTATACTATACACTATTGGGTGAAGTTTGGTTGACTTCTGCGCAGCGGTTTGGGAGTTAACATCAAAATTACATTTCTAGGCCATATCGCGTAGATCTCACTGTGAAAAGGCTTAAATGACTTTTTTTTAACAAAGTTTGAGGATTGCGCTCAAACCAAATGTCCTGGAACCAAATTTCAAAATGTAACTACTAGATTGTGATACAATACACTATTGGGTGAAGTTTGGTTGACTTCTGCGCAGCGGTTTGGGAGTTAACATCAAAATTACATTTCTCGGCCATATCGCGTAGATCTCACTGTGAAAAGGCTTAAATGGCTTTTTTGACCTAAGTTTGAGGATTGCGCTCAAACCAAATGTCCTAGAACCAAATTTCCAAATGTAACTACTAGATTGTTATACAATACACTATTGGGTGAAGTTTGGTTGACTTCTGCGCAGCGGTTTGGGAGTTAACATCAAAATTACATTTCTCGGCCATATCGCGTAGATCTCACTGTGAAAAGGCTTAAATGACTTTTTTTTTAACTAAGTTTGAGGATTGCGCTCAAACCAAATGTCCTAGAACCAAATTTCCAAATGTAACTACTAGATTGTTATACTATACACTATTGGGTGAAGTTTGGTTGACTTCTGCGCAGCGGTTTGGGAGTTAACATCAAAATTACATTTCTAGGCCATATCGCGTAGATCTCACTGTGAAAAGGCTTAAATGACTTTTTTTTAACAAAGTTTGAGGATTGCGCTCAAACCAAATGTCCTGGAACCAAATTTCAAAATGTAACTACTAGATTGTGATACAATACACTATTGGGTGAAGTTTGGTTGAATTCTGCGCAGCGGTTTGGGAGTTAACATCATAATTACATTTCTCGGCCATATCGCGTAGATCTCACTGTGAAAAGGCTTAAATGACTTTTTTTAACTAAGTTTGAGGATTGCGCTCAAACCAAATGTCCTAGAACCAAATTTCCAAATGTAACTACTAGATTGTGATACAATACACTATTGGGTGAAGTTTGGTTGACTTCTACGCAGCGGTTTGGGAGTTAACATCAAAATTACATTTCTCGGCCATATCGCATAGATCTCACTGTGGAAAGGCTTAAATGACTTTTTTAATTAAGTTTGATGATTGCGCTCAAACCAAATGTCCTAGAACGAAATTTCTAAATGTAACTACTAGATTGTGATACAATACACTATTGGGTGAAGTTTGGTTGACTTCTGCGCAGCGGTTTGGGAGTTAATATCAAAATTACATTTCTCGGCCATATCGCGTAGATCTCACTGTGAAAAGGCTTAAATGGCTTTTTTGACCTAAGTTTGAGGATTGCGCTCAAATCAAATGTCCTAGAACCAAATTTCCACATGTAACTACTAGATTGTGATACAATACACTATTGGGTGAAGTTTGGTTGACTTCTGCGCAATGGTTTGGGAGTTAACATCAAAATTACATTTCTCGGCCATATCGCATAGATCTCACTGTGAAATGGCTTAAATGGCTTTTTTGACCTAGGTTTGAGGATTGCGCTCAAATCAAATGTCCTAGAACCAAATTTCTACATGTAACTACTAGATTGTGATACAATACACTATTGGGTGAAGTTTGGTTGACTTCTGCGCAGCGGTTTGGGAGTTAACATCAAAATTACACTTCTCGGCCATATCGCGTAGATCTCACTGTGAAAAGGCTTAAATGACTTTTTTTTAACAAAGTTTGAGGATTGCGCTCAAACCAAATGTCCTGGAACCAAATTTCAAAATGTAACTACTAGATTGTGATACAATACACTATTGGGTGAAGTTTGGTTGACTTCTGCGCAGCGGTTTGGGAGTTAACATCAAAATTACATTTCTCGGCCATATCGCGTAGATCTCACTGTGAAAAGGCTTAAATGGCTTTTTTGACCTAAGTTTGAGGATTGCGCTCAAACCAAATGTCCTAGAACCAAATTTCCAAATGTAACTACTAGATTGTTATACAATACACTATTGGGTGAAGTTTGGTTGACTTCTGCGCAGCGGTTTGGGAGTTAACATCAAAATTACATTTCTCGGCCATATCGCGTAGATCTCACTGTGAAAAGGCTTAAATGACTTTTTTTTTAACTAAGTTTGAGGATTGCGCTCAAACCAAATGTCCTAGAACCAAATTTCCAAATGTAACCACTAGATTGTTATACTATACACTATTGGGTGAAGTTTGGTTGACTTCTGCGCAGCGGTTTGGGAGTTAACATCAAAATTACATTTCTAGGCCATATCGCGTAGATCTCACTGTGAAAAGGCTTAAATGACTTTTTTTTAACAAAGTTTGAGGATTGCGCTCAAACCAAATGTCCTGGAACCAAATTTCAAAATGTAACTACTAGATTGTGATACAATACACTATTGGGTGAAGTTTGGTTGACTTCTGCGCAGCGGTTTGGGAGTTAACATCAAAATTACATTTCTCGGCCATATCGCATAGATCTCACTGTGAAAAGGCTTAAATGACTTTTTTTAATTAAGTTTGATGATTGCGCTCAAACCAAATGTCCTAGAACGAAATTTTCAAATGTAACTACTAGATTGTGATACAATACACTATTGGATGAAGTTTGGTTGACTTCTGCGCAGCGGTTTGGGAGTTAACATCAAAATTACATTTCTCGGCCATATCGCCTAGATCTCACTGTGAAAAGGCTTAAATGGCTTTTTTGACCTAAGTTTGAGGATTGCGCTCAAATCAAATGTCCTAGAACCAAATTTCCACATGTAACTACTAGATTGTGATACAATACACTATTGGGTGAAGTTTGGTTTACTTCTGCGCAGCGGTTTGGGAGTTAACATCAAAATTACATTTCTCGGCCATATCGCATAGATCTCACTGTGAAAAGGCTTAAATGGCTTTTTTGACCTAAGTTTGAGGATTGCGCTCAAATCAAATGTCCTAGAACCAAATTTCCACATGTAACCACTAGATTGTGATACAATACACTAATGGGTGAAGTTTGGTTGACTTCTGCGCAGCGGTTTGGGAGTGAACATCAAAATTACATTTCTCGGCCATATCGCATAGATCTCACTGTGAAAAGGCTTAAATGACTTTTTTTAATTAAGTTTGAAGATTGCGCTCAAACCAAATGTCCTAGAACTAAATTTCCAAATGTAACTACTAGATTGTGATAAAATACACTATTGGGTGAAGTTTGGTTGACTTCTGCGCAGCGGTTTGGGAGTTAACATCAAAATTACATTTCTCGGCCATATCGCATAGATCTCACTGTGAAAAGGCTTAAATGACTTTTTTAATTAAGTTTGATGATTGCGCTCAAACCAAATGTCCTAGAACCAAATTTCCAAATGTAACTACTAGATTGTTATACAATACACTATTGGGTGAAGTTTGGTTGACTTCTGCGCAGCGGTTTGGGAGTTAACATTAAAATTACATTTCTCGGCCATATCGCGTAGATCTCACTGTGAAAAGGCTTAAATGACTTTTTTTTAACTAAGTTTGAGGATTGCGCTCAAACCAAATGTCCTAGAACCAAATTTCCAAATGTAACTACTAGATTGTTATACTATACACTATTGGGTGAAGTTTGGTTGACTTCTGCGCAGCGGTTTGGGAGTTAACATCAAAATTACATTTCTAGGCCATATCGCGTAGATCTCACTGTGAAAAGGCTTAAATGACTTTTTTTTAACAAAGTTTGAGGATTGCGCTCAAACCAAATGTCCTGGAACCAAATTTCAAAATGTAACTACTAGATTGTGATACAATACACTATTGGGTGAAGTTTGGTTGACTTCTGCGCAGCGGTTTGGGAGTTAACATCAAAATTACATTTCTCGGCCATATCGCGTAGATCTCACTGTGAAAAGGCTTAAATGGCTTTTTTGACCTAAGTTTGAGGATTGCGCTCAAACCAAATGTCCTAGAACCAAATTTCCAAATGTAACTACTAGATTGTTATACAATACACTATTGGGTGAAGTTTGGTTGACTTCTGCGCAGCGGTTTGGGAGTTAACATCAAAATTACATTTCTCGGCCATATCGCGTAGATCTCACTGTGAAAAGGCTTAAATGACTTTTTTTTTAACTAAGTTTGAGGATTGCGCTCAAACCAAATGTCCTAGAACCAAATTTCCAAATGTAACTACTAGATTGTTATACTATACACTATTGGGTGAAGTTTGGTTGACTTCTGCGCAGCGGTTTGGGAGTTAACATCAAAATTACATTTCTAGGCCATATCGCGTAGATCTCACTGTGAAAAGGCTTAAATGACTTTTTTTTAACAAAGTTTGAGGATTGCGGTCAAACCAAATGTCCTGGAACCAAATTTCAAAATGTAACTACTAGATTGTGATACAATACACTATTGGGTGAAGTTTGGTTGAATTCTGCGCAGCGGTTTGGGAGTTAACATCATAATTACATTTCTCGGCCATATCGCGTAGATCTCACTGTGAAAAGGCTTAAATGACTTTTTTTAACTAAGTTTGAGGATTGCGCTCAAACCAAATGTCCTAGAACCAAATTTCCAAATGTAACTACTAGATTGTGATACAATACACTATTGGGTGAAGTTTGGTTGACTTCTACGCAGCGGTTTGGGAGTTAACATCAAAATTACATTTCTCGGCCATATCGCATAGATCTCACTGTGGAAAGGCTTAAATGACTTTTTTAATTAAGTTTGATGATTGCGCTCAAACCAAATGTCCTAGAACGAAATTTCTAAATGTAACTACTAGATTGTGATACAATACACTATTGGGTGAAGTTTGGTTGACTTCTGCGCAGCGGTTTGGGAGTTAATATCAAAATTACATTTCTCGGCCATATCGCGTAGATCTCACTGTGAAAAGGCTTAAATGGCTTTTTTGACCTAAGTTTGAGGATTGCGCTCAAATCAAATGTCCTAGAACCAAATTTCCACATGTAACTACTAGATTGTGATACAATACACTATTGGGTGAAGTTTGGTTGACTTCTGCGCAATGGTTTGGGAGTTAACATCAAAATTACATTTCTCGGCCATATCGCATAGATCTCACTGTGAAATGGCTTAAATGGCTTTTTTGACCTAGGTTTGAGGATTGCGCTCAAATCAAATGTCCTAGAACCAAATTTCTACATGTAACTACTAGATTGTGATACAATACACTATTGGGTGAAGTTTGGTTGACTTCTGCGCAGCGGTTTGGGAGTTAACATCAAAATTACACTTCTCGGCCATATCGCGTAGATCTCACTGTGAAAAGGCTTAAATGACTTTTTTTTAACAAAGTTTGAGGATTGCGCTCAAACCAAATGTCCTGGAACCAAATTTCAAAATGTAACTACTAGATTGTGATACAATACACTATTGGGTGAAGTTTGGTTGACTTCTGCGCAGCGGTTTGGGAGTTAACATCAAAATTACATTTCTCGGCCATATCGCGTAGATCTCACTGTGAAAAGGCTTAAATGGCTTTTTTGACCTAAGTTTGAGGATTGCGCTCAAACCAAATGTCCTAGAACCAAATTTCCAAATGTAACTACTAGATTGTTATACAATACACTATTGGGTGAAGTTTGGTTGACTTCTGCGCAGCGGTTTGGGAGTTAACATCAAAATTACATTTCTCGGCCATATCGCGTAGATCTCACTGTGAAAAGGCTTAAATGACTTTTTTTTTAACTAAGTTTGAGGATTGCGCTCAAACCAAATGTCCTAGAACCAAATTTCCAAATGTAACCACTAGATTGTTATACTATACACTATTGGGTGAAGTTTGGTTGACTTCTGCGCAGCGGTTTGGGAGTTAACATCAAAATTACATTTCTAGGCCATATCGCGTAGATCTCACTGTGAAAAGGCTTAAATGACTTTTTTTTAACAAAGTTTGAGGATTGCGCTCAAACCAAATGTCCTGGAACCAAATTTCAAAATGTAACTACTAGATTGTGATACAATACACTATTGGGTGAAGTTTGGTTGAATTCTGCGCAGCGGTTTGGGAGTTATTATCATAATTACATTTCTCGGCCATATCGCGTAGATCTCACTGTGAAAAGGCTTAAATGACTTTTTTTAACTAAGTTTGAGGATTGCGCTCAAACCAAATGTCCTAGAACCAAATTTCCAAATGTAACTACTAGATTGTGATAAAATACACTATTGGGTGAAGTTTGGTTGACTTCTGCGCAGCGGTTTGGGAGTTAACATCAAAATTACATTTCTCAGCCATATCGCGTAGATCTCACTGTGAAAATGCTTAAATGACTTTTTTTAACTAAGTTTGAAGATTGCGCTCAAACCAAATGTCCTAGAACTAAATTTCCAAATGTAACTACTAGATTGTGATAAAATACACTATTGGGTGAAGTTTGGTTGACTTCTGCGCAGCGGTTTGGGAGTTAACATCAAAATTACATTTCTCGGCCATATCGCATAGATCTCACTGTGAAAAGGCTTAAATGACTTTTTTAATTAAGTTTGATGATTGCGCTCAAACCAAATGTCCTAGAACGAAAATTTCAAATGTAACTACTAGATTGTGATACAATACACTATTGGGTGAAGTTTGGTTGACTTCTGCGCAGCGGTTTGGGAGTTAACATCAAAATTACATTTCTCGGCCATATCGCGTAGATCTCACTGTGAAAAGGCTTAAATGGCTTTTTTGACCTAAGTTTGAGGATTGCGCTCAAATCAAATGTCCTAGAACCAATTTTTTACATGTAACTACTAGATTGTGATACAATACACTATTGGGTGAAATTTGGTTGACTTCTGCGCAGCGGTTTGGGAGTTAACATCAAAATTACATTTCTCGGCCATATCGCATAGATCTCACTGTGAAAAGGCTTAAATGGCTTTTTTGACCTAAGTTTGAGGATTGCGCTCAAATCAAATGTCCTACAACCAAATTTCCACATGTACCTACTAGATTGTGATACAATACACTATTGGGTGAAGTTTGGTTGACTTCTGCGCAGCGGTTTGGGAGTGAACATCAAAATTACATTTCTCGGCCATATCGCATAGATCTCACTGTGAAAAGGCTTAAATGACTTTTTTAATTAAGTTTGAAGATTGCGCTCAAACCAAATGTCCTAGAACTAAATTTCCAAATGTAACTACTAGATTGTGATACAATACACTATTGGGTGAAGTTTGGTTGACTTCTGCGCAGCGGTTTGGGAGTTAACATCAAAATTACATTTCTCGGCCATATCGCATAGATCTCACTGTGAAAAGGCTTAAATGACTTTTTTTAATTAAGTTTGCAGATTGCGCTCAAACCAAATGTCCTAGAACTAAATTTCTAAATGTAACTACTAGATTGTGATAAAATACACTATTGGGTGAAGTTTGGTTGACTTCTGCGCAGCGGTTTGGGAGTTAACATCAAAATTACATTTCTCGGCCATATCGCATAGATCTCACTGTGAAAAGGCTTAAATGACTTTTTTAATTAAGTTTGATGATTGCGCTCAAACCAAATGTCCTAGAACGAAATTTTCAAATGTAACTACTAGATTGTGATACAATACACTATTGGATGAAGTTTGGTTGACTTCTGCGCAGCGGTTTGGGAGTTAACATCAAAATTACATTTCTCGGCCATATCGCCTAGATCTCACTGTGAAAAGGCTTAAATGGCTTTTTTGACCTAAGTTTGAGGATTGCGCTCAAATCAAATGTCCTAGAACCAAATTTCCACATGTAACTACTAGATTGTGATACAATACACTATTGGGTGAAGTTTGGTTTACTTCTGCGCAGCGGTTTGGGAGTTAACATCAAAATTACATTTCTCGGCCATATCGCATAGATCTCACTGTGAAAAGGCTTAAATGGCTTTTTTGACCTAAGTTTGAGGATTGCGCTCAAATCAAATGTCCTAGAACCAAATTTCCACATGTAACCACTAGATTGTGATACAATACACTAATGGGTGAAGTTTGGTTGACTTCTGCGCAGCGGTTTGGGAGTGAACATCAAAATTACATTTCTCGGCCATATCGCATAGATCTCACTGTGAAAAGGCTTAAATGACTTTTTTTAATTAAGTTTGAAGATTGCGCTCAAACCAAATGTCCTAGAACTAAATTTCCAAATGTAACTACTAGATTGTGATAAAATACACTATTGGGTGAAGTTTGGTTGACTTCTGCGCAGCGGTTTGGGAGTTAACATCAAAATTACATTTCTCGGCCATATCGCATAGATCTCACTGTGAAAAGGCTTAAATGACTTTTTTAATTAAGTTTGATGATTGCGCTCAAACCAAATGTCCTAGAACCAAATTTCCAAATGTAACTACTAGATTGTTATACAATACACTATTGGGTGAAGTTTGGTTGACTTCTGCGCAGCGGTTTGGGAGTTAACATTAAAATTACATTTCTCGGCCATATCGCGTAGATCTCACTGTGAAAAGGCTTAAATGACTTTTTTTTAACTAAGTTTGAGGATTGCGCTCAAACCAAATGTCCTAGAACCAAATTTCCAAATGTAACTACTAGATTGTTATACTATACACTATTGGGTGAAGTTTGGTTGACTTCTGCGCAGCGGTTTGGGAGTTAACATCAAAATTACATTTCTAGGCCATATCGCGTAGATCTCACTGTGAAAAGGCTTAAATGACTTTTTTTTAACAAAGTTTGAGGATTGCGCTCAAACCAAATGTCCTGGAACCAAATTTCAAAATGTAACTACTTGATTGTGATACAATACACTATTGGGTGAAGTTTGGTTGACTTCTGCGCAGCGGTTTGGGAGTTAACATCAAAATTACATTTCTCGGCCATATCGCGTAGATCTCACTGTGAAAAGGCTTAAATGGCTTTTTTGACCTAAGTTTGAGGATTGCGCTCAAACCAAATGTCCTAGAACCAAATTTCCAAATGTAACTACTAGATTGTTATACAATACACTATTGGGTGAAGTTTGGTTGACTTCTGCGCAGCGGTTTGGGAGTTAACATCAAAATTACATTTCTCGGCCATATCGCGTAGATCTCACTGTGAAAAGGCTTAAATGACTTTTTTTTTAACTAAGTTTGAGGATTGCGCTCAAACCAAATGTCCTAGAACCAAATTTCCAAATGTAAGTACTAGATTGTTATACTATACACTATTGGGTGAAGTTTGGTTGACTTCTGCGCAGCGGTTTGGGAGTTAACATCAAAATTACATTTCTCGGCCATATCGCATAGATCTCACTGTGAAAAGGCTTAAATGACTTTTTTTTAACAAAGTTTGAGGATTGCGCTCAAACCAAATGTCCTGGAACCAAATTTCAAAATGTAACTACTAGATTGTGATACAATACACTATTGGGTGAAGTTTGGTTGAATTCTGCGCAGCGGTTTGGGAGTTAACATCATAATTACATTTCTCGGCCATATCGCGTAGATCTCACTGTGAAAAGGCTTAAATGACTTTTTTTAACTAAGTTTGAGGATTGCGCTCAAACCAAATGTCCTAGAACCAAATTTCCAAATGTAACTACTAGATTGTGATACAATACACTATTGGGTGAAGTTTGGTTGACTTCTACGCAGCGGTTTGGGAGTTAACATCAAAATTACATTTCTCGGCCATATCGCATAGATCTCACTGTGGAAAGGCTTAAATGACTTTTTTAATTAAGTTTGATGATTGCGCTCAAACCAAATGTCCTAGAACGAAATTTCTAAATGTAACTACTAGATTGTGATACAATACACTATTGGGTGAAGTTTGGTTGACTTCTGCGCAGCGGTTTGGGAGTTAATATCAAAATTACATTTCTCGGCCATATCGCGTAGATCTCACTGTGAAAAGGCTTAAATGGCTTTTTTGACCTAAGTTTGAGGATTGCGCTCAAATCAAATGTCCTAGAACCAAATTTCCACATGTAACTACTAGATTGTGATACAATACACTATTGGGTGAAGTTTGGTTGACTTCTGCGCAATGGTTTGGGAGTTAACATCAAAATTACATTTCTCGGCCATATCGCATAGATCTCACTGTGAAATGGCTTTAATGGCTTTTTTGACCTAGGTTTGAGGATTGCGCTCAAATCAAATTTCCTAGAACCAAATTTCTACATGTAACTACTAGATTGTGATACAATACACTATTGGGTGAAGTTTGGTTGACTTCTGCGCAGCGGTTTGGGAGTTAACATCAAAATTACACTTCTCGGCCATATCGCGTAGATCTCACTGTGAAAAGGCTTAAATGACTTTTTTAATTAAGTTTGATGATTGCGCTCAAACCAAATGTCCTAGAACTAAATTTCCAAATGTAACTACTAGATTTTGATAAAATACACTATTGGGTGAAGTTTGGTTGACTTCTGCGCAGCGGTTTGGGAGTTAACATCAAAATTACATTTCTCAGCCATATCGCGTAGATCTCACTGTGAAAAGGCTTAAATGACTTTTTTTAACTAAGTTTGAAGATTGCGCTCAAACCAAATGTCCTAGAACTAAATTTCCAAATGTAACTACTAGATTGTGATAAAATACACTATTGGGTGAAGTTTGGTTGACTTCTGCGCAGCGGTTTGGGAGTTAACATCAAAATTACATTTCTCGGCCATATCGCATAGATCTCACTGTGAAAAGGCTTAAATGACTTTTTTAATTAAGTTTGATGATTGCGCTCAAACCAAATGTCCTAGAACGAAAATTTCAAATGTAACTACTAGATTGTGATACAATACACTATTGGGTGAAGTTTGGTTGACTTCTGCGCAGCGGTTTGGGAGTTAACATCAAAATTACATTTCTCGGCCATATCGCGTAGATCTCACTGTGAAAAGGCTTAAATGGCTTTTTTGACCTAAGTTTGAGGATTGCGCTCAAATCAAATGTCCTAGAACCAATTTTTTACATGTAACTACTAGATTGTGATACAATACACTATTGGGTGAAATTTGGTTGACTTCTGCGCAGCGGTTTGGGAGTTAACATCAAAATTACATTTCTCGGCCATATCGCATAGATCTCACTGTGAAAAGGCTTAAATGGCTTTTTTGACCTAAGTTTGAGGATTGCGCTCAAATCAAATGTCCTACAACCAAATTTCCACATGTACCTACTAGATTGTGATACAATACACTATTGGGTGAAGTTTGGTTGACTTCTGCGCAGCGGTTTGGGAGTGAACATCAAAATTACATTTCTCGGCCATATCGCATAGATCTCACTGTGAAATGGCTTTAATGGCTTTTTTGACCTAAGTTTGAGGATTGCGCTCAAATCAAATGTCCTAGAACCAAATTTCTACATGTAACTACTAGATTGTGATACAATACACTATTGGGTGAAGTTTGGTTGACTTCTGCGCAGCGGTTTGGGAGTTAACATCAAAATTACACTTCTCGGCCATATCGCGTAGATCTCACTGTGAAAAGGCTTAAATGACTTTTTTAATTAAGTTTGATGATTGCGCTCAAACCAAATGTCCTAGAACTAAATTTCCAAATGTAACTACTAGATTTTGATAAAATACACTATTGGGTGAAGTTTGGTTGACTTCTGCGCAGCGGTTTGGGAGTTAATATCAAAATTACATTTCTCAGCCATATCGCGTAGATCTCACTGTGAAAAGGCTTAAATGACTTTTTTTAACTAAGTTTGAAGATTGCGCTCAAACCAAATGTCCTAGAACGAAAATTTCAAATGTAACTACTAGATTGTGATACAATACACTATTGGGTGAAGTTTGGTTGACTTCTGCGCAGCGGTTTGGGAGTTAACATCAAAATTACATTTCTCGGCCATATCGCGTAGATCTCACTGTGAAAAGGCTTAAATGGCTTTTTTGACCTAAGTTTGAGGATTGCGCTCAAATCAAATGTCCTAGAACCAATTTTTTACATGTAACTACTAGATTGTGATACAATACACTATTGGGTGAAATTTGGTTGACTTCTGCGCAGCGGTTTGGGAGTTAACATCAAAATTACATTTCTCGGCCATATCGCATAGATCTCACTGTGAAAAGGCTTAAATGGCTTTTTTGACCTAAGTTTGAGGATTGCGCTCAAATCAAATGTCCTACAACCAAATTTCCACATGTACCTACTAGATTTTGATAAAATACACTATTGGGTGAAGTTTGGTTGACTTCTGCGCAGCGGTTTGGGAGTTAACATCAAAATTACATTTCTCAGCCATATCGCGTAGATCTCACTGTGAAAAGGCTTAAATGACTTTTTTTAACTAAGTTTGAAGATTGCGCTCAAACCAAATGTCCTAGAACTAAATTTCCAAATGTAACTACTAGATTGTGATAAAATACACTATTGGGTGAAGTTTGGTTGACTTCTGCGCAGCGGTTTGGGAGTTAACATCAAAATTACATTTCTCGGCCATATCGCATAGATCTCACTGTGAAAAGGCTTAAATGACTTTTTTAATTAAGTTTGATGATTGCGCTCAAACCAAATGTCCTAGAACGAAAATTTCAAATGTAACTACTAGATTGTGATACAATACACTATTGGGTGAAGTTTGGTTGACTTCTGCGCAGCGGTTTGGGAGTTAACATCAAAATTACATTTCTCGGCCATATCGCGTAGATCTCACTGTGAAAAGGCTTAAATGGCTTTTTTGACCTAAGTTTGAGGATTGCGCTCAAATCAAATGTCCTAGAACCAATTTTTTACATGTAACTACTAGATTGTGATACAATACACTATTGGGTGAAATTTGGTTGACTTCTGCGCAGCGGTTTGGGAGTTAACATCAAAATTACATTTCTCGGCCATATCGCATAGATCTCACTGTGAAAAGGCTTAAATGGCTTTTTTGACCTAAGTTTGAGGATTGCGCTCAAATCAAATGTCCTACAACCAAATTTCCACATGTACCTACTAGATTGTGATACAATACACTATTGGGTGAAGTTTGGTTGACTTCTGCGCAGCGGTTTGGGAGTGAACATCAAAATTACATTTCTCGGCCATATCGCATAGATCTCACTGTGAAATGGCTTTAATGGCTTTTTTGACCTAAGTTTGATGATTGCGCTCAAATCAAATGTCCTAGAACCAAATTTCTACATGTAACTACTAGATTGTGATACAATACACTATTGGGTGAAGTTTGGTTGACTTCTGCGCAGCGGTTTGGGAGTTAACATCAAAATTACACTTCTCGGCCATATCGCGTAGATCTCACTGTGAAAAGGCTTAAATGACTTTTTTAATTAAGTTTGATGATTGCGCTCAAACCAAATGTCCTAGAACTAAATTTCCAAATGTAACTACTAGATTTTGATAAAATACACTATTGGGTGAAGTTTGGTTGACTTCTGCGCAGCGGTTTGGGAGTTAATATCAAAATTACATTTCTCAGCCATATCGCGTAGATCTCACTGTGAAAAGGCTTAAATGACTTTTTTTAACTAAGTTTGAAGATTGCGCTCAAACCAAATGTCCTAGAACTAAATTTCCAAATGTAACTACTAGATTGTGATAAAATACACTATTGGGTGAAGTTTGGTTGACTTCTGCGCAGCGGTTTGGGAGTTAACATCAAAATTACATTTCTCGGCCATATCGCATAGATCTCACTGTGAAAAGGCTTAAATGACTTTTTTAATTAAGTTTGATGATTGCGCTCAAACCAAATGTCCTAGAACGAAAATTTCAAATGTAACTACTAGATTGTGATACAATACACTATTGGGTGAAGTTTGGTTGACTTCTGCGCAGCGGTTTGGGAGTTAACATCAAAATTACATTTCTCGGCCATATCGCGTAGATCTCACTGTGAAAAGGCTTAAATGGCTTTTTTGACCTAAGTTTGAGGATTGCGCTCAAATCAAATGTCCTAGAACCAATTTTTTACATGTAACTACTAGATTGTGATACAATACACTATTGGGTGAAATTTGGTTGACTTCTGCGCAGCGGTTTGGGAGTTAACATCAAAATTACATTTCTCGGCCATATCGCATAGATCTCACTGTGAAAAGGCTTAAATGGCTTTTTTGACCTAAGTTTGAGGATTGCGCTCAAATCAAATGTCCTACAACCAAATTTCCACATGTACCTACTAGATTGTGATACAATACACTATTGGGTGAAGTTTGGTTGACTTCTGCGCAGCGGTTTGGGAGTGAACATCAAAATTACATTTCTCGGCCATATCGCATAGATCTCACTGTGAAAAGGCTTAAATGACTTTTTTAATTAAGTTTGAAGATTGCGCTCAAACCAAATGTCCTAGAACTAAATTTCCAAATGTAACTACTAGATTGTGATACAATACACTATTGGGTGAAGTTTGGTTGACTTCTGCGCAGCGGTTTGGGAGTTAACATCAAAATTACATATCTCGGCCATATCGCATAGATCTCACTGTGAAAAGGCTTAAATGACTTTTTTTAATTAAGTTTGCAGATTGCGCTCAAACCAAATGTCCTAGAACTAAATTTCTAAATGTAACTACTAGATTGTGATAAAATACACTATTGGGTGAAGTTTGGTTGACTTCTGCGCAGCGGTTTGGGAGTTAACATCAAAATTACATTTCTCGGCCATATCGCATAGATCTCACTGTGAAAAGGCTTAAATGACTTTTTTAATTAAGTTTGATGATTGCGCTCAAACCAAATGTCCTAGAACGAAATTTTCAAATGTAACTACTAGATTGTGATACAATACACTATTGGATGAAGTTTGGTTGACTTCTGCGCAGCGGTTTGGGAGTTAACATCAAAATTACATTTCTCGGCCATATCGCCTAGATCTCACTGTGAAAAGGCTTAAATGGCTTTTTTGACCTAAGTTTGAGGATTGCGCTCAAATCAAATGTCCTAGAACCAAATTTCCACATGTAACTACTAGATTGTGATACAATACACTATTGGGTGAAGTTTGGTTTACTTCTGCGCAGCGGTTTGGGAGTTAACATCAAAATTACATTTCTCGGCCATATCGCATAGATCTCACTGTGAAAAGGCTTAAATGGCTTTTTTGACCTAAGTTTGAGGATTGCGCTCAAATCAAATGTCCTAGAACCAAATTTCCACATGTAACCACTAGATTGTGATACAATACACTAATGGGTGAAGTTTGGTTGACTTCTGCGCAGCGGTTTGGGAGTGAACATCAAAATTACATTTCTCGGCCATATCGCATAGATCTCACTGTGAAAAGGCTTAAATGACTTTTTTTAATTAAGTTTGAAGATTGCGCTCAAACCAAATGTCCTAGAACTAAATTTCCAAATGTAACTACTAGATTGTGATAAAATACACTATTGGGTGAAGTTTGGTTGACTTCTGCGCAGCGGTTTGGGAGTTAACATCAAAATTACATTTCTCGGCCATATCGCATAGATCTCACTGTGAAAAGGCTTAAATGACTTTTTTAATTAAGTTTGATGATTGCGCTCAAACCAAATGTCCTAGAACCAAATTTCCAAATGTAACTACTAGATTGTTATACAATACACTATTGGGTGAAGTTTGGTTGACTTCTGCGCAGCGGTTTGGGAGTTAACATTAAAATTACATTTCTCGGCCATATCGCGTAGATCTCACTGTGAAAAGGCTTAAATGACTTTTTTTTTAACTAAGTTTGAGGATTGCGCTCAAACCAAATGTCCTAGAACCAAATTTCCAAATGTAACTACTAGATTGTTATACTATACACTATTGGGTGAAGTTTGGTTGACTTCTGCGCAGCGGTTTGGGAGTTAACATCAAAATTACATTTCTAGGCCATATCGCGTAGATCTCACTGTGAAAAGGCTTAAATGACTTTTTTTTAACAAAGTTTGAGGATTGCGCTCAAACCAAATGTCCTGGAACCAAATTTCAAAATGTAACTACTAGATTGTGATACAATACACTATTGGGTGAAGTTTGGTTGACTTCTGCGCAGCGGTTTGGGAGTTAACATCAAAATTACATTTCTCGGCCATATCGCGTAGATCTCACTGTGAAAAGGCTTAAATGGCTTTTTTGACCTAAGTTTGAGGATTGCGCTCAAACCAAATGTCCTAGAACCAAATTTCCAAATGTAACTACTAGATTGTTATACAATACACTATTGGGTGAAGTTTGGTTGACTTCTGCGCAGCGGTTTGGGAGTTAACATCAAAATTACATTTCTCGGCCATATCGCGTAGATCTCACTGTGAAAAGGCTTAAATGACTTTTTTTTTAACTAAGTTTGAGGATTGCGCTCAAACCAAATGTCCTAGAACCAAATTTCCAAATGTAACTACTAGATTGTTATAAAATACACTATTGGGTGAAGTTTGGTTGACTTCTGCGCAGCGGTTTGGGAGTTAACATCAAAATTACATTTCTCAGCCATATCGCGTAGATCTCACTGTGAAAAGGCTTAAATGACTTTTTTTAACTAAGTTTGAAGATTGCGCTCAAACCAAATGTCCTAGAACTAAATTTCCAAATGTAACTACTAGATTGTGATAAAATACACTATTGGGTGAAGTTTGGTTGAATTCTGCGCAGCGGTTTGGGAGTTAACATCAAAATTACATTTCTCGGCCATATCGCATAGATCTCACTGTGAAAAGGCTTAAATGGCTTTTTTGACCTAAGTTTGAGGATTGCGCTCAAATCAAATGTCCTACAACCAAATTTCCACATGTACCTACTAGATTGTGATACAATACACTATTGGGTGAAGTTTGGTTGACTTCTGCGCAGCGGTTTGGGAGTGAACATCAAAATTACATTTCTCGGCCATATCGCATAGATCTCACTGTGAAAAGGCTTAAATGACTTTTTTAATTAAGTTTGAAGATTGCGCTCAAACCAAATGTCCTAGAACTAAATTTCCAAATGTAACTACTAGATTGTGATACAATACACTATTGGGTGAAGTTTGGTTGACTTCTGCGCAGCGGTTTGGGAGTTAACATCAAAATTACATTTCTCGGCCATATCGCATAGATCTCACTGTGAAAAGGCTTAAATGACTTTTTTTAATTAAGTTTGCAGATTGCGCTCAAACCAAATGTCCTAGAACTAAATTTCTAAATGTAACTACTAGATTGTGATAAAATACACTATTGGGTGAAGTTTGGTTGACTTCTGCGCAGCGGTTTGGGAGTTAACATCAAAATTACATTTCTCGGCCATATCGCATAGATCTCACTGTGAAAAGGCTTAAATGACTTTTTTTAATTAAGTTTGATGATTGCGCTCAAACCAAATGTCCTAGAACGAAATTTTCAAATGTAACTACTAGATTGTGATACAATACACTATTGGATGAAGTTTGGTTGACTTCTGCGCAGCGGTTTGGGAGTTAACATCAAAATTACATTTCTCGGCCATATCGCCTAGATCTCACTGTGAAAAGGCTTAAATGGCTTTTTTGACCTAAGTTTGAGGATTGCGCTCAAATCAAATGTCCTAGAACCAAATTTCCACATGTAACTACTAGATTGTGATACAATACACTATTGGGTGAAGTTTGGTTTACTTCTGCGCAGCGGTTTGGGAGTTAACATCAAAATTACATTTCTCGGCCATATCGCATAGATCTCACTGTGAAAAGGCTTAAATGGCTTTTTTGACCTAAGTTTGAGGATTGCGCTCAAATCAAATGTCCTAGAACCAAATTTCCACATGTAACCACTAGATTGTGATACAATACACTAATGGGTGAAGTTTGGTTGACTTCTGCGCAGCGGTTTGGGAGTGAACATCAAAATTACATTTCTCGGCCATATCGCATAGATCTCACTGTGAAAAGGCTTAAATGACTTTTTTTAATTAAGTTTGAAGATTGCGCTCAAACCAAATGTCCTAGAACTAAATTTCCAAATGTAACTACTAGATTGTGATAAAATACACTATTGGGTGAAGTTTGGTTGACTTCTGCGCAGCGGTTTGGGAGTTAACATCAAAATTACATTTCTCGGCCATATCGCATAGATCTCACTGTGAAAAGGCTTAAATGACTTTTTTAATTAAGTTTGATGATTGCGCTCAAACCAAATGTCCTAGAACCAAATTTCCAAATGTAACTACTAGATTGTTATACAATACACTATTGGGTGAAGTTTGGTTGACTTCTGCGCAGCGGTTTGGGAGTTAACATTAAAATTACATTTCTCGGCCATATCGCGTAGATCTCACTGTGAAAAGGCTTAAATGACTTTTTTTTAACTAAGTTTGAGGATTGCGCTCAAACCAAATGTCCTAGAACCAAATTTCCAAATGTAACTACTAGATTGTTATACTATACACTATTGGGTGAAGTTTGGTTGACTTCTGCGCAGCGGTTTGGGAGTTAACATCAAAATTACATTTCTAGGCCATATCGCGTAGATCTCACTGTGAAAAGGCTTAAATGACTTTTTTTTAACAAAGTTTGAGGATTGCGCTCAAACCAAATGTCCTGGAACCAAATTTCAAAATGTAACTACTAGATTGTGATACAATACACTATTGGGTGAAGTTTGGTTGACTTCTGCGCAGCGGTTTGGGAGTTAACATCAAAATTACATTTCTCGGCCATATCGCGTAGATCTCACTGTGAAAAGGCTTAAATGGCTTTTTTGACCTAAGTTTGAGGATTGCGCTCAAACCAAATGTCCTAGAACCAAATTTCCAAATGTAACTACTAGATTGTTATACAATACACTATTGGGTGAAGTTTGGTTGACTTCTGCGCAGCGGTTTGGGAGTTAACATCAAAATTACATTTCTCGGCCATATCGCGTAGATCTCACTGTGAAAAGGCTTAAATGACTTTTTTTTTAACTAAGTTTGAGGATTGCGCTCAAACCAAATGTCCTAGAACCAAATTTCCAAATGTAACTACTAGATTGTTATACTATACACTATTGGGTGAAGTTTGGTTGACTTCTGCGCAGCGGTTTGGGAGTTAACATCAAAATTACATTTCTAGGCCATATCGCGTAGATCTCACTGTGAAAAGGCTTAAATGACTTTTTTTTAACAAAGTTTGAGGATTGCGCTCAAACCAAATGTCCTGGAACCAAATTTCAAAATGTAACTACTAGATTGTGATACAATACACTATTGGGTGAAGTTTGGTTGAATTCTGCGCAGCGGTTTGGGAGTTAACATCATAATTACATTTCTCGGCCATATCGCGTAGATCTCACTGTGAAAAGGCTTAAATGACTTTTTTTAACTAAGTTTGAGGATTGCGCTCAAACCAAATGTCCTAGAACCAAATTTCCAAATGTAACTACTAGATTGTGATACAATACACTATTGGGTGAAGTTTGGTTGACTTCTACGCAGCGGTTTGGGAGTTAACATCAAAATTACATTTCTCGGCCATATCGCATAGATCTCACTGTGGAAAGGCTTAAATGACTTTTTTAATTAAGTTTGATGATTGCGCTCAAACCAAATGTCCTAGAACGAAATTTCTAAATGTAACTACTAGATTGTGATACAATACACTATTGGGTGAAGTTTGGTTGACTTCTGCGCAGCGGTTTGGGAGTTAATATCAAAATTACATTTCTCGGCCATATCGCGTAGATCTCACTGTGAAAAGGCTTAAATGGCTTTTTTGACCTAAGTTTGAGGATTGCGCTCAAATCAAATGTCCTAGAACCAAATTTCCACATGTAACTACTAGATTGTGATACAATACACTATTGGGTGAAGTTTGGTTGACTTCTGCGCAATGGTTTGGGAGTTAACATCAAAATTACATTTCTCGGCCATATCGCATCGATCTCACTGTGAAATGGCTTAAATGGCTTTTTTGACCTAGGTTTGAGGATTGCGCTCAAATCAAATGTCCTAGAACCAAATTTCTACATGTAACTACTAGATTGTGATACAATACACTATTGGGTGAAGTTTGGTTGACTTCTGCGCAGCGGTTTGGGAGTTAACATCAAAATTACACTTCTCGGCCATATCGCGTAGATCTCACTGTGAAAAGGCTTAAATGACTTTTTTTTAACAAAGTTTGAGGATTGCGCTCAAACCAAATGTCCTGGAACCAAATTTCAAAATGTAACTACTAGATTGTGATACAATACACTATTGGGTGAAGTTTGGTTGACTTCTGCGCAGCGGTTTGGGAGTTAACATCAAAATTACATTTCTCGGCCATATCGCGTAGATCTCACTGTGAAAAGGCTTAAATGGCTTTTTTGACCTAAGTTTGAGGATTGCGCTCAAACCAAATGTCCTAGAACCAAATTTCCAAATGTAACTACTAAATTGTTATACAATACACTATTGGGTGAAGTTTGGTTGACTTCTGCGCAGCGGTTTGGGAGTTAACATCAAAATTACATTTCTCGGCCATATCGCGTAGATCTCACTGTGAAAAGGCTTAAATGACTTTTTTTTTAACTAAGTTTGAGGATTGCGCTCAAACCAAATGTCCTAGAACCAAATTTCCAAATGTAACCACTAGATTGTTATACTATACACTATTGGGTGAAGTTTGGTTGACTTCTGCGCAGCGGTTTGGGAGTTAACATCAAAATTACATTTCTAGGCCATATCGCGTAGATCTCACTGTGAAAAGGCTTAAATGACTTTTTTTTAACAAAGTTTGAGGATTGCGCTCAAACCAAATGTCCTGGAACCAAATTTCAAAATGTAACTACTAGATTGTGATACAATACACTATTGGGTGAAGTTTGGTTGACTTCTGCGCAGCGGTTTGGGAGTTAACATCAAAATTACATTTCTCGGCCATATCGCATAGATCTCACTGTGAAAAGGCTTAAATGACTTTTTTTAATTAAGTTTGATGATTGCGCTCAAACCAAATGTCCTAGAACGAAATTTTCAAATGTAACTACTAGATTGTGATACAATACACTATTGGATGAAGTTTGGTTGACTTCTGCGCAGCGGTTTGGGAGTTAACATCAAAATTACATTTCTCGGCCATATCGCCTAGATCTCACTGTGAAAAGGCTTAAATGGCTTTTTTGACCTAAGTTTGAGGATTGCGCTCAAATCAAATGTCCTAGAACCAAATTTCCACATGTAACTACTAGATTGTGATACAATACACTATTGGGTGAAGTTTGGTTTACTTCTGCGCAGCGGTTTGGGAGTTAACATCAAAATTACATTTCTCGGCCATATCGCATAGATCTCACTGTGAAAAGGCTTAAATGGCTTTTTTGACCTAAGTTTGAGGATTGCGCTCAAATCAAATGTCCTAGAACCAAATTTCCACATGTAACCACTAGATTGTGATACAATACACTAATGGGTGAAGTTTGGTTGACTTCTGCGCAGCGGTTTGGGAGTGAACATCAAAATTACATTTCTCGGCCATATCGCATAGATCTCACTGTGAAAAGGCTTAAATGACTTTTTTTAATTAAGTTTGAAGATTGCGCTCAAACCAAATGTCCTAGAACTAAATTTCCAAATGTAACTACTAGATTGTGATAAAATACACTATTGGGTGAAGTTTGGTTGACTTCTGCGCAGCGGTTTGGGAGTTAACATCAAAATTACATTTCTCGGCCATATCGCATAGATCTCACTGTGAAAAGGCTTAAATGACTTTTTTAATTAAGTTTGATGATTGCGCTCAAACCAAATGTCCTAGAACCAAATTTCCAAATGTAACTACTAGATTGTTATACAATACACTATTGGGTGAAGTTTGGTTGACTTCTGCGCAGCGGTTTGGGAGTTAACATTAAAATTACATTTCTCGGCCATATCGCGTAGATCTCACTGTGAAAAGGCTTAAATGACTTTTTTTTAACTAAGTTTGAGGATTGCGCTCAAACCAAATGTCCTAGAACCAAATTTCCAAATGTAACTACTAGATTGTTATACTATACACTATTGGGTGAAGTTTGGTTGACTTCTGCGCAGCGGTTTGGGAGTTAACATCAAAATTACATTTCTAGGCCATATCGCGTAGATCTCACTGTGAAAAGGCTTAAATGACTTTTTTTTAACAAAGTTTGAGGATTGCGCTCAAACCAAATGTCCTGGAACCAAATTTCAAAATGTAACTACTAGATTGTGATACAATACACTATTGGGTGAAGTTTGGTTGACTTCTGCGCAGCGGTTTGGGAGTTAACATCAAAATTACATTTCTCGGCCATATCGCGTAGATCTCACTGTGAAAAGGCTTAAATGGCTTTTTTGACCTAAGTTTGAGGATTGCGCTCAAACCAAATGTCCTAGAACCAAATTTCCAAATGTAACTACTAGATTGTTATACAATACACTATTGGGTGAAGTTTGGTTGACTTCTGCGCAGCGGTTTGGGAGTTAACATCAAAATTACATTTCTCGGCCATATCGCGTAGATCTCACTGTGAAAAGGCTTAAATGACTTTTTTTTTAACTAAGTTTGAGGATTGCGCTCAAACCAAATGTCCTAGAACCAAATTTCCAAATGTAACTACTAGATTGTTATACTATACACTATTGGGTGAAGTTTGGTTGACTTCTGCGCAGCGGTTTGGGAGTTAACATCAAAATTACATTTCTAGGCCATATCGCGTAGATCTCACTGTGAAAAGGCTTAAATGACTTTTTTTTAACAAAGTTTGAGGATTGCGGTCAAACCAAATGTCCTGGAACCAAATTTCAAAATGTAACTACTAGATTGTGATACAATACACTATTGGGTGAAGTTTGGTTGAATTCTGCGCAGCGGTTTGGGAGTTAACATCATAATTACATTTCTCGGCCATATCGCGTAGATCTCACTGTGAAAAGGCTTAAATGACTTTTTTTAACTAAGTTTGAGGATTGCGCTCAAACCAAATGTCCTAGAACCAAATTTCCAAATGTAACTACTAGATTGTGATACAATACACTATTGGGTGAAGTTTGGTTGACTTCTACGCAGCGGTTTGGGAGTTAACATCAAAATTACATTTCTCGGCCATATCGCATAGATCTCACTGTGGAAAGGCTTAAATGACTTTTTTAATTAAGTTTGATGATTGCGCTCAAACCAAATGTCCTAGAACGAAATTTCTAAATGTAACTACTAGATTGTGATACAATACACTATTGGGTGAAGTTTGGTTGACTTCTGCGCAGCGGTTTGGGAGTTAATATCAAAATTACATTTCTCGGCCATATCGCGTAGATCTCACTGTGAAAAGGCTTAAATGGCTTTTTTGACCTAAGTTTGAGGATTGCGCTCAAATCAAATGTCCTAGAACCAAATTTCCACATGTAACTACTAGATTGTGATACAATACACTATTGGGTGAAGTTTGGTTGACTTCTGCGCAATGGTTTGGGAGTTAACATCAAAATTACATTTCTCGGCCATATCGCATAGATCTCACTGTGAAATGGCTTAAATGGCTTTTTTGACCTAGGTTTGAGGATTGCGCTCAAATCAAATGTCCTAGAACCAAATTTCTACATGTAACTACTAGATTGTGATACAATACACTATTGGGTGAAGTTTGGTTGACTTCTGCGCAGCGGTTTGGGAGTTAACATCAAAATTACACTTCTCGGCCATATCGCGTAGATCTCACTGTGAAAAGGCTTAAATGACTTTTTTTTAACAAAGTTTGAGGATTGCGCTCAAACCAAATGTCCTGGAACCAAATTTCAAAATGTAACTACTAGATTGTGATACAATACACTATTGGGTGAAGTTTGGTTGACTTCTGCGCAGCGGTTTGGGAGTTAACATCAAAATTACATTTCTCGGCCATATCGCGTAGATCTCACTGTGAAAAGGCTTAAATGGCTTTTTTGACCTAAGTTTGAGGATTGCGCTCAAACCAAATGTCCTAGAACCAAATTTCCAAATGTAACTACTAGATTGTTATACAATACACTATTGGGTGAAGTTTGGTTGACTTCTGCGCAGCGGTTTGGGAGTTAACATCAAAATTACATTTCTCGGCCATATCGCGTAGATCTCACTGTGAAAAGGCTTAAATGACTTTTTTTTTAACTAAGTTTGAGGATTGCGCTCAAACCAAATGTCCTAGAACCAAATTTCCAAATGTAACCACTAGATTGTTATACTATACACTATTGGGTGAAGTTTGGTTGACTTCTGCGCAGCGGTTTGGGAGTTAACATCAAAATTACATTTCTAGGCCATATCGCGTAGATCTCACTGTGAAAAGGCTTAAATGACTTTTTTTTAACAAAGTTTGAGGATTGCGCTCAAACCAAATGTCCTGGAACCAAATTTCAAAATGTAACTACTAGATTGTGATACAATACACTATTGGGTGAAGTTTGGTTGAATTCTGCGCAGCGGTTTAGGAGTTATTATCATAATTACATTTCTCGGCCATATCGCGTAGATCTCACTGTGAAAAGGCTTAAATGACTTTTTTTAACTAAGTTTGAGGATTGCGCTCAAACCAAATGTCCTAGAACCAAATTTCCAAATGTAACTACTAGATTGTGATAAAATACACTATTGGGTGAAGTTTGGTTGACTTCTGCGCAGCGGTTTGGGAGTTAACATCAAAATTACATTTCTCAGCCATATCGCGTAGATCTCACTGTGAAAATGCTTAAATGACTTTTTTTAACTAAGTTTGAAGATTGCGCTCAAACCAAATGTCCTAGAACTAAATTTCCAAATGTAACTACTAGATTGTGATAAAATACACTATTGGGTGAAGTTTGGTTGACTTCTGCGCAGCGGTTTGGGAGTTAACATCAAAATTACATTTCTCGGCCATATCGCATAGATCTCACTGTGAAAAGGCTTAAATGACTTTTTTAATTAAGTTTGATGATTGCGCTCAAACCAAATGTCCTAGAACGAAAATTTCAAATGTAACTACTAGATTGTGATACAATACACTATTGGGTGAAGTTTGGTTGACTTCTGCGCAGCGGTTTGGGAGTTAACATCAAAATTACATTTCTCGGCCATATCGCGTAGATCTCACTGTGAAAAGGCTTAAATGGCTTTTTTGACCTAAGTTTGAGGATTGCGCTCAAATCAAATGTCCTAGAACCAATTTTTTACATGTAACTACTAGATTGTGATACAATACACTATTGGGTGAAATTTGGTTGACTTCTGCGCAGCGGTTTGGGAGTTAACATCAAAATTACATTTCTCGGCCATATCGCATAGATCTCACTGTGAAAAGGCTTAAATGGCTTTTTTGACCTAAGTTTGAGGATTGCGCTCAAATCAAATGTCCTACAACCAAATTTCCACATGTACCTACTAGATTGTGATACAATACACTATTGGGTGAAGTTTGGTTGACTTCTGCGCAGCGGTTTGGGAGTGAACATCAAAATTACATTTCTCGGCCATATCGCATAGATCTCACTGTGAAAAGGCTTAAATGACTTTTTTAATTAAGTTTGAAGATTGCGCTCAAACCAAATGTCCTAGAACTAAATTTCCAAATGTAACTACTAGATTGTGATACAATACACTATTGGGTGAAGTTTGGTTGACTTCTGCGCAGCGGTTTGGGAGTTAACATCAAAATTACATTTCTCGGCCATATCGCATAGATCTCACTGTGAAAAGGCTTAAATGACTTTTTTTAATTAAGTTTGCAGATTGCGCTCAAACCAAATGTCCTAGAACTAAATTTCTAAATGTAACTACTAGATTGTGATAAAATACACTATTGGGTGAAGTTTGGTTGACTTCTGCGCAGCGGTTTGGGAGTTAACATCAAAATTACATTTCTCGGCCATATCGCATAGATCTCACTGTGAAAAGGCTTAAATGACTTTTTTAATTAAGTTTGATGATTGCGCTCAAACCAAATGTCCTAGAACGAAATTTTCAAATGTAACTACTAGATTGTGATACAATACACTATTGGATGAAGTTTGGTTGACTTCTGCGCAGCGGTTTGGGAGTTAACATCAAAATTACATTTCTCGGCCATATCGCCTAGATCTCACTGTGAAAAGGCTTAAATGGCTTTTTTGACCTAAGTTTGAGGATTGCGCTCAAATCAAATGTCCTAGAACCAAATTTCCACATGTAACTACTAGATTGTGATACAATACACTATTGGGTGAAGTTTGGTTTACTTCTGCGCAGCGGTTTGGGAGTTAACATCAAAATTACATTTCTCGGCCATATCGCATAGATCTCACTGTGAAAAGGCTTAAATGGCTTTTTTGACCTAAGTTTGAGGATTGCGCTCAAATCAAATGTCCTAGAACCAAATTTCCACATGTAACCACTAGATTGTGATACAATACACTAATGGGTGAAGTTTGGTTGACTTCTGCGCAGCGGTTTGGGAGTGAACATCAAAATTACATTTCTCGGCCATATCGCATAGATCTCACTGTGAAAAGGCTTAAATGACTTTTTTTAATTAAGTTTGAAGATTGCGCTCAAACCAAATGTCCTAGAACTAAATTTCCAAATGTAACTACTAGATTGTGATAAAATACACTATTGGGTGAAGTTTGGTTGACTTCTGCGCAGCGGTTTGGGAGTTAACATCAAAATTACATTTCTCGGCCATATCGCATAGATCTCACTGTGAAAAAGCTTAAATGACTTTTTTAATTAAGTTTGATGATTGCGCTCAAACCAAATGTCCTAGAACCAAATTTCCAAATGTAACTACTAGATTGTTATACAATACACTATTGGGTGAAGTTTGGTTGACTTCTGCGCAGCGGTTTGGGAGTTAACATTAAAATTACATTTCTCGGCCATATCGCGTAGATCTCACTGTGAAAAGGCTTAAATGACTTTTTTTTAACTAAGTTTGAGGATTGCGCTCAAACCAAATGTCCTAGAACCAAATTTCCCAATGTAACTACTAGATTGTTATACTATACACTATTGGGTGAAGTTTGGTTGACTTCTGCGCAGCGGTTTGGGAGTTAACATCAAAATTACATTTCTAGGCCATATCGCGTAGATCTCACTGTGAAAAGGCTTAAATGACTTTTTTTTAACAAAGTTTGAGGATTGCGCTCAAACCAAATGTCCTGGAACCAAATTTCAAAATGTAACTACTAGATTGTGATACAATACACTATTGGGTGAAGTTTGGTTGACTTCTGCGCAGCGGTTTGGGAGTTAACATCAAAATTACATTTCTCGGCCATATCGCGTAGATCTCACTGTGAAAAGGCTTAAATGGCTTTTTTGACCTAAGTTTGAGGATTGCGCTCAAACCAAATGTCCTAGAACCAAATTTCCAAATGTAACTACTAGATTGTTATACAATACACTATTGGGTGAAGTTTGGTTGACTTCTGCGCAGCGGTTTGGGAGTTAACATCAAAATTACATTTCTCGGCCATATCGCGTAGATCTCACTGTGAAAAGGCTTAAATGACTTTTTTTTTAACTAAGTTTGAGGATTGCGCTCAAACCAAATGTCCTAGAACCAAATTTCCAAATGTAACTACTAGATTGTTATACTATACACTATTGGGTGAAGTTTGGTTGACTTCTGCGCAGCGGTTTGGGAGTTAACATCAAAATTACATTTCTAGGCCATATCGCGTAGATCTCACTGTGAAAAGGCTTAAATGACTTTTTTTTAACAAAGTTTGAGGATTGCGCTCAAACCAAATGTCCTGGAACCAAATTTCAAAATGTAACTACTAGATTGTGATACAATACACTATTGGGTGAAGTTTGGTTGAATTCTGCGCAGCGGTTTGGGAGTTAACATCATAATTACATTTCTCGGCCATATCGCGTAGATCTCACTGTGAAAAGGCTTAAATGACTTTTTTTAACTAAGTTTGAGGATTGCGCTCAAACCAAATGTCCTAGAACCAAATTTCCAAATGTAACTACTAGATTGTGATACAATACACTATTGGGTGAAGTTTGGTTGACTTCTACGCAGCGGTTTGGGAGTTAACATCAAAATTACATTTCTCGGCCATATCGCATAGATCTCACTGTGGAAAGGCTTAAATGACTTTTTTAATTAAGTTTGATGATTGCGCTCAAACCAAATGTCCTAGAACGAAATTTCTAAATGTAACTACTAGATTGTGATACAATACACTATTGGGTGAAGTTTGGTTGACTTCTGCGCAGCGGTTTGGGAGTTAATATCAAAATTACATTTCTCGGCCATATCGCGTAGATCTCACTGTGAAAAGGCTTAAATGGCTTTTTTGACCTAAGTTTGAGGATTGCGCTCAAATCAAATGTCCTAGAACCAAATTTCCACATGTAACTACTAGATTGTGATACAATACACTATTGGGTGAAGTTTGGTTGACTTCTGCGCAATGGTTTGGGAGTTAACATCAAAATTACATTTCTCGGCCATATCGCATAGATCTCACTGTGAAATGGCTTAAATGGCTTTTTTGACCTAAGTTTGAGGATTGCGCTCAAATCAAATGTCCTAGAACCAAATTTCTACATGTAACTACTAGATTGTGATACAATACACTATTGGGTGAAGTTTGGTTGACTTCTGCGCAGCGGTTTGGGAGTTAACATCAAAATTACACTTCTCGGCCATATCGCGTAGATCTCACTGTGAAAAGGCTTAAATGACTTTTTTAATTAAGTTTGATGATTGCGCTCAAACCAAATGTCCTAGAACTAAATTTCCAAATGTAACTACTAGATTTTGATAAAATACACTATTGGGTGAAGTTTGGTTGACTTCTGCGCAGCGGTTTGGGAGTTAACATCAAAATTACATTTCTCAGCCATATCGCGTAGATCTCACTGTGAAAAGGCTTAAATGACTTTTTTTAACTAAGTTTGAAGATTGCGCTCAAACCAAATGTCCTAGAACTAAATTTCCAAATGTAACTACTAGATTGTGATAAAATACACTATTGGGTGAAGTTTGGTTGACTTCTGCGCAGCGGTTTGGGAGTTAACATCAAAATTACATTTCTCGGCCATATCGCATAGATCTCACTGTGAAAAGGCTTAAATGACTTTTTTAATTAAGTTTGATGATTGCGCTCAAACCAAATGTCCTAGAACGAAAATTTCAAATGTAACTACTAGATTGTGATACAATACACTATTGGGTGAAGTTTGGTTGACTTCTGCGCAGCGGTTTGGGAGTTAACATCAAAATTACATTTCTCGGCCATATCGCGTAGATCTCACTGTGAAAAGGCTTAAATGGCTTTTTTGACCTAAGTTTGAGGATTGCGCTCAAATCAAATGTCCTAGAACCAATTTTTTACATGTAACTACTAGATTGTGATACAATACACTATTGGGTGAAATTTGGTTGACTTCTGCGCAGCGGTTTGGGAGTTAACATCAAAATTACATTTCTCGGCCATATCGCATAGATCTCACTGTGAAAAGGCTTAAATGGCTTTTTTGACCTAAGTTTGAGAATTGCGCTCAAATCAAATGTCCTACAACCAAATTTCCACATGTACCTACTAGATTGTGATACAATACACTATTGGGTGAAGTTTGGTTGACTTATGCGCAGCGGTTTGGGAGTGAACATCAAAATTACATTTCTCGGCCATATCGCATAGATCTCACTGTGAAAAGGCTTAAATGACTTTTTTAATTAAGTTTGAAGATTGCGCTCAAACCAAATGTCCTAGAACTAAATTTCCAAATGTAACTACTAGATTGTGATAAAATACACTATTGGGTGAAGTTTGGTTGACTTCTGCGCAGCGGTTTGGGAGTTAACATCAAAATTACATTTCTCGGCCATATCGCATAGATCTCACTGTGAAAAGGCTTAAATGACTTTTTTAATTAAGTTTGATGATTGCGCTCAAACCAAATGTCCTAGAACGAAATTTCCAAATGTAACTACTAGATTGTGATACAATACACTATTGGGTGAAGTTTGGTTGACTTCTGCGCAGCGGTTTGGGAGTTAACATCAAAATTACATTTCTCGGCCATATCGCATAGATCTCACTGTGAAAAGGCTTAAATGGCTTTTTTGACCTAAGTTTGAGGATTGCGCTCAAATCAAATGTCCTAGAACCAAATTTCCACATGTAACTACTAGATTGTGATACAATACACTAATGGGTGAAGTTTGGTTGACTTCTGCGCAGCGGTTTGGGAGTGAACATCAAAATTACATTTCTCGGCCATATCGCATAGATCTCACTGTGAAAAGGCTTAAATGACTTTTTTTAATTAAGTTTGAAGATTGCGCTCAAACCAAATGTCCTAGAACTAAATTTCTAAATGTAACTACTAGATTGTGATAAAATACACTATTGGGTGAAGTTTGGTTGACTTCTGCGCAGCGGTTTGGGAGTTAACATCAAAATTACATTACTCGGCCATATCGCATAGATCTCACTGTGAAAAGGCTTAAATGACTTTTGTAATTAAGTTTGATGATTGCGCTCAAACCAAATGTCCTAGAACGAAATTTTCAAATGTAACTACTAGATTGTGATACAATACACTATTGGGTGAAGTTTGGTTGACTTCTGCGCAGCGGTTTGGGAGTTAACATCAAAAATACATTTCTCGGCCATATCGCGTAGATCTCACTGTGAAAAGGCTTAAATGGCTTTTTTGACCTAAGTTTGAGGATTGCGCTCAAATCAAATGTCCTAGAACCAAATTTCCACATGTAACTACTAGATTGTGATACAATACACTATTGGGTGAAGTTTGGTTTACTTCTGCGCAGCGGTTTGGGAGTTAACATCAAAATTACATTTCTCGGCCATATCGCGTAGATCTCACTGTGAAAAGGCTTAAATGACTTTTTTAATTAAGTTTGATGATTGCGCTCAAACCAAATGTCCTAGAACCAAATTTCCAAATGTAACTACTAGATTGTGATACAATACACTATTGGGTGAAGTTTGGTTGACTTCTGCGCAGCGGTTTGGGAGTTAACATCAAAATTACATTTCTCGGCCATATCGCATAGATCTCACTGTGAAAAGGCTTAAATGACTTTTTTAATTAAGTTTGATGATTGCGCTCAAACCAAATGTCCTAGAACCAAATTTCCAAATGTAACTACTAGATTGTGATACAATACACTATTGGGTGAAGTTTGGTTGACTTCTGCGCAGCGGTTTGGGAGTTAACATCAAAATTACATTTCTCGGCCATATCGCATAGATCTCACTGTGAAAAGGATTAAATGGCTTTTTTTGACCTAAGTTTGAGGATTGCGCTCAAATCAAATGTCCTAGAACCAAATTTCCACATGTAACTACTAGATTGTGATACAATACACTATTGGGTGAAGTTTGGTTGACTTCTGCGCAGCGGTTTGGGAGTTAACATCAAAATTACATTTCTCGGCCATATCGCATAGATCTCACTGTGAAAAGGCTTAAATGGCTTTTTTGACCTAAGTTTGAGGATTGCGCTCAAATCAAATGTCCTAGAACCAAATTTCCACATGTAACTACTAGATTGTGATACAATACACTATTGGGTGAAGTTTGGTTGACTTCTGCGCAGCGGTTTGGGAGTTAACATCAAAATTACATTTCTCGGCCATATCGCGTAGATCTCACTGTGAAAAGGCTTAAATTACTTTTTTTAATTAAGTTTGATGATTGCGCTCAAACCAAATGTCCTAGAACTAAATTTCCAAATGTAACTACTAGATTGTGATAAAATACACTATTGGGTGAAGTTTGGTTGACTTCTGCGCAGCGGTTTGGGAGTTAACATCAAAATTACATTTCTCGGCCATATCGCATAGATCTCACTGTGAAAAGGCTTAAATGACTTTTTTAATTAAGTTTGATGATTGCGCTCAAACCAAATGTCCTAGAACGAAATTTCCAAATGTAACTACTAGATTGTGATACAATACACTATTGGGTGAAGTTTGGTTGACTTCTGCGCAGCGGTTTGGGAGTTAACATCAAAATTACATTTCTCGGCCATATCGCGTAGATCTCACTGTGAAAAGGCTTAAATGGCTTTTTTGACCTAAGTTTGAGGATTGCGCTCAAATCAAATGTCCTAGAACCAAATTTCCACATGTAACTACTAGATTGTGATACAATACACTATTGGGTGAAGTTTGGTTGACTTCTGCGCAGCGGTTTGGGAGTTAACATCAAAATTACATTTCTCGGCCATATCGCGTAGACCTCACTGTGAAAAGGCTTAAATGACTTTTTTAATTAAGTTTGATGATTGCGCTCAAACCAAATGTCCTAGAACCAAATTTCCAAATGTAACTACTAGATTGTGATACAATACACTATTGGGTGAAGTTTGGTTGACTTCTGCGCAGCGGTTTGGGAGTTAACATCAAAATTACATTTCTCGGCCATATCGCGTAGATCTCACTGTGAAAAGGCTTAAATGGCTTTTTCGACCTAAGTTTGAGGATTGCGCTCAAATCAAATGTCCTAGAACCAAATTTTTACATGTAACTACTAGATTGTGATACAATACACTATTGGGTGAAATTTGGTTGACTTCTGCGCAGCGGTTTGGGAGTTAACATCAAAATTACATTTCTCGGCCATATCGCGTAGATCTCACTGTGAAAAGGCTTAAATGACTTTTTTAATTAAGTTTGATGATTGCGCTCAAACCAAATGTCCTAGAACCAAATTTCCAAATGTAACTACTAGATTGTGATACAATACACTATTGGGTGAAGTTTGGTTGACTTCTGCGCAGCGGTTTGGGAGTTAACATCAAAATTACATTTCTCAGCCATATCGCATAGATCTCACTGTGAAAAGGCTTAAATGGCTTTTTTGACCTAAGTTTGAGGATTGCGCTCAAATCAAATGTCCTAGAACCAAATTTCCACATGTAACTACTAGATTGTAATACAATACACTATTGGGTGAAGTTTGGTTGACTTCTGCGCAGCGGTTTGGGAGTTAACATCAAAATTACATTTCTCGGCCATATCGCGTAGATCTCACTGTGAAAAGGCTTAAATGACTTTTTTAATTAAGTTTGATGATTGCGCTCAAACCAAATGTCCTAGAACTAAATTTCCAAATGTAACTACTAGATTGTCATAAAATACACTATTGGGTGAAGTTTGGTTGACTTCTGCGCAGCGGTTTGGGAGTTAACATCAAAATTACATTTCTCAGCTATATCGCATAGATCTCACTGTGAAAAGGCTTAAATGACTTTTTTAAATTAAGTTTGAAGATTGCGCTCAAACCAAATGTCCTAGAACTAAATTTCCAAATGTAACTACTAGATTGTGATAAAATACACTATTGGGTGAAGTTTGGTTGACTTCTGCGCAGCGGTTTGGGAGTTAACATCAAAATTACATTTCTCGGCCATATCGCATAGATCTCACTGTGAAAAGGCTTAAATGACTTTTTTAATTAAGTTTGATGATTGCGCTCAAACCAAATGTCCTAGAACGAAATTTTCAAATGTAACTACTAGATTGTGATACAATACACTATTGGGTGAAGTTTGGTTGACTTCTGCGCAGCGGTTTGGGAGTTAACATCAAAATTACATTTCTCGGCCATATCGCGTAGATCTCACTGTGAAAAGGCTTAAATGGCTTTTTTGACCTAAGTTTGAGGATTGCGCTCAAATCAAATGTCCTAGAACCAAATTTTTACATTTAACTACTACATTGTGATACAATACACTATTGGGTGAAGTTTGGTTGACTTCTGCGCAGCGGTTTGGGAGTTAACATCAAAATTACATTTCTCGGCCATATCGCATAGATCTCACTGTGAAAAGGCTTAAATGGCTTTTTTGACCTAAGTTTGAGGATTGCGCTCAAATCAAATGTCCTAGAACCAAATTTCCACATGTAACTACTAGATTGTGATACAATACACTATTGGGTGAAGTTTGGTTGACTTCTGCGCAGCGGTTTGGGAGTGAACATCAAAATTACATTTCTCGGCCATATCGCATAGATCTCACTGTGAAAAGGCTTAAATGACTTTTTTTAATTAAGTTTGAAAATTGCGCTCAAACCAAATGTCCTACAACTAAATTTCCAAATGTAACTACTAGATTGTGATACAATACACTATTGGGTGAAGTTTGGTCGACTTCTGCGCAGCGGTTTGGGAGTTAACATCAAAATTACATTTCTCGGCCATATCGCGTAGATCTCACTGTGAAAAGGCTTAAATGACTTTTTTAATTAAGTTTGAGGATTGCGCTCAAACCAAATGTCCTAGAACTAAATTTCTAAATGTAACTACTAGATTGTGATAAAATACACTATTGGGTGAAGTTTGGTTGACTTCTGCGCAGCGGTTTGGGAGTTAACATCAAAATTACACTTCTCAGCCATATCGCATAGATCTCACTGTGAAAAGGCTTAAATGACTTTTTTTAATTAAGTTTGAAGATTGCGCTCAAACCAAATGTCCTAGAACTAAATTTCCAAATGTAACTACTAGATTGTGATACAATACACTATTGGGTGAAGTTTGGTTGATTTCTGCGCAGCGGTTTGGGAGTTAACATCAAAATTACATTTCTCGGCCATATCGCGTTGATCTCACTGTGAAAAGGCTTAAATGGCTTTTTTGACCTAAGTTTGAGGATTGCGCTCAAATCAAATGTCCTAGAACCAAATTTTTACATGTAAGTACTAGATTGTGATACAATACACTATTGGGTGAAGTTTGGTTGACTTCTGCGCAGCGGTTTGGGAGTTAACATCAAAATTACATTTCTCGGCCATATCGCATAGATCTCACTGTGAAAAGGCTTAAATGACTTTTTTTAACTAAGTTTGAGGATTGCGCTCAAATCAAATGTCCTAGAACCAAATTTCCACATGTAACTACTAGATTGTGATACAATACACTATTGGGTGAAGTTTGGTTGACTTCTGCGCAGCGGTTTGGGAGTGAACATCAAAATTATATTTCTCGGCCATATCGCATAGAACTCAATGTGAAAAGGCTTAAATGACTTTTTTTAATTAAGTTTGAAGATTGCGCTCAAACCAAATGTCCTAGAACTAAATTTCCAAATGTAACTACTAGATTGTGATAAAATACACTATTGGGTGAAGTTTGGTTGACTTCTGCGCAGCGGTTTGGGAGTTAACATCAAAATTACATTTCTCGGCCATATCGCATAGATCTCACTGTGAAAAGGCTTAAATGACTTTTTTTAATTAAGTTTGAGGATTGCGCTCAAATCAAATGTCCTAGAACCAAATTTCCACATGTAACTACTAGATTGTGATACAATACACTATTGGGTGAAGTTTGGTTGACTTCTGCGCAGCGGTTTGGGAGTTAACATCAAAATTACATTTCTCGGCCATATCGCGTAGATCTCACTGTGAAAAGGCTTAAATGACTTTTTTAATTAATTTTGATGATTGCGCTCAAACCAAATGTCCTAGAACTAAATTTCCAAATGTAACTACTAGATTGTGATAAAATACACTATTGGGTGAAGTTTGGTTGACTTCTGCGCAGCGGTTTGGGAGTTAACATCAAAATTACATTTCTCGGCCATATCGCATAGATCTCACTGTGAAAAGGCTTAAATGGCTTTTTTGACCTAAGTTTGAGGATTGCGCTCAAATCAAATGTCCTAGAACCAAATTTCCACATGTAACTACTAGATTGTGATACAATACACTAATGGGTGAAGTTTGGTTGACTTCTGCGCAGCGGTTTGGGAGTGAACATAAAAATTACATTTCTCGGCCATATCGCATAGATCTCACTGTGAAAAGGCTTAAATGACTTTTTTTAATTAAGTTTGAAGATTGCGCTCAAACCAAATGTCCTAGAACTAAATTTCTAAATGTAACTACTAGATTGTGATAAAATACACTATTGGGTGAAGTTTGGTTGACTTCTGCGCAGCGGTTTGGGAGTTAACATCAAAATTACATTACTCGGCCATATCGCATTGATCTCACTGTGAAAAGGCTTAAATGACTTTTGTAATTAAGTTTGATGATTGCGCTCAAACCAAATGTCCTAGAACGAAATTTTCAAATGTAACTACTAGATTGTGATGCAATACACTATTGGGTGAAGTTTGGTTGACTTCTGCGCAGCGGTTTGGGAGTTAACATCAAAAATACATTTCTCGGCCATATCGCGTAGATCTCACTGTGAAAAGGCTTAAATGGCTTTTTTGACCTAAGTTTGAGGATTGCGCTCAAATCAAATGTCCTAGAACCAAATTTCCACATGTAACTACTAGATTGTGATACAATACACTATTGGGTGAAGTTTGGTTTACTTCTGCGCAGCGGTTTGGGAGTTAACATCAAAATTACATTTCTCGGCCATATCGCGTAGATCTCACTGTGAAAAGGCTTAAATGACTTTTTTAATTAAGTTTGATGATTGCGCTCAAACCAAATGTCCTAGAACCAAATTTCCAAATGTAACTACTAGATTGTGATACAATACACTATTGGGTGAAGTTTGGTTGACTTCTGCGCAGCGGTTTGGGAGTTAACATCAAAATTACATTTCTCGGCCATATCGCATAGATCTCACTGTGAAAAGGCTTAAATGACTTTTTTAATTAAGTTTGATGATTGCGCTCAAACCAAATGTCCTAGAACCAAATTTCCAAATGTAACTACTAGATTGTGATACAATACACTATTGGGTGAAGTTTGGTTGACTTCTGCGCAGTGGTTTGGGAGTTAACATCAAAATTACATTTCTCGGCCATATCGCATAGATCTCACTGTGAAAAGGATTAAATGGCTTTTTTGACCTAAGTTTGAGGATTGCGCTCAAATCAAATGTCCTAGAACCAAATTTCCACATGTAACTACTAGATTGTGATACAATACACTATTGGGTGAAGTTTGGTTGACTTCTGCGCAGCGGTTTGGGAGTTAACATCAAAATTACATTTCTCGGCCATATCGCATAGATCTCACTGTGAAAAGGCTTAAATGGCTTTTTTGACCTAAGTTTGAGGATTGCGCTCAAATCAAATGTCCTAGAACCAAATTTCCACATGTAACTACTAGATTGTGATACAATACACTATTGGGTGAAGTTTGGTTGACTTCTGCGCAGCGGTTTGGGAGTTAACATCAAAATTACATTTCTCGGCCATATCGCGTAGATCTCACTGTGAAAAGGCTTAAATTACTTTTTTTAATTAAGTTTGATGATTGCGCTCAAACCAAATGTCCTAGAACTAAATTTCCAAATGTAACTACTAGATTGTGATAAAATACACTATTGGGTGAAGTTTGGTTGACTTCTGCGCAGCGGTTTGGGAGTTAACATCAAAATTACATTTCTCGGCCATATCGCATAGATCTCACTGTGAAAAGGCTTAAATGACTTTTTTAATTAAGTTTGATGATTGCGCTCAAACCAAATGTCCTAGAACGAAATTTCCAAATGTAACTACTAGATTGTGATACAATACACTATTGGGTGAAGTTTGGTTGACTTCTGCGCAGCGGTTTGGGAGTTAACATCAAAATTACATTTCTCGGCCATATCGCGTAGATCTCACTGTGAAAAGGCTTAAATGGCTTTTTTGACCTAAGTTTGAGGATTGCGCTCAAATCAAATGTCCTAGAACCAAATTTCCACATGTAACTACTAGATTGTGATACAATACACTATTGGGTGAAGTTTGGTTGACTTCTGCGCAGCGGTTTGGGAGTTAACATCAAAATTACATTTCTCGGCCATATCGCGTAGACCTCACTGTGAAAAGGCTTAAATGACTTTTTTAATTAAGTTTGATGATTGCGCTCAAACCAAATGTCCTAGAACCAAATTTCCAAATGTAACTACTAGATTGTGATACAATACACTATTGGGTGAAGTTTGGTTGACTTCTGCGCAGCGGTTTGGGAGTTAACATCAAAATTACATTTCTCGGCCATATCGCGTAGATCTCACTGTGAAAAGGCTTAAATGGCTTTTTCGACCTAAGTTTGAGGATTGCGCTCAAATCAAATGTCCTAGAACCAAATTTTTACATGTAACTACTAGATTGTGATACAATACACTATTGGGTGAAATTTGGTTGACTTCTGCGCAGCGGTTTGGGAGTTAACATCAAAATTACATTTCTCGGCCATATCGCGTAGATCTCACTGTGAAAAGGCTTAAATGACTTTTTTAATTAAGTTTGATGATTGCGCTCAAACCAAATGTCCTAGAACCAAATTTCCAAATGTAACTACTAGATTGTGATACAATACACTATTGGGTGAAGTTTGGTTGACTTCTGCGCAGCGGTTTGGGAGTTAACATCAAAATTACATTTCTCAGCCATATCGCATAGATCTCACTGTGAAAAGGCTTAAATGGCTTTTTTAATTAAGTTTGATGATTGCGCTCAAACCAAATGTCCTAGAACGAAATTTTCAAATGTAACTACTAGATTGTGATACAATACACTATTGGGTGAAGTTTGGTTGACTTCTGCGCAGCGGTTTGGGAGTTAACATCAAAATTACATTTCTCGGCCATATCGCGTAGATCTCACTGTGAAAAGGCTTAAATGGCTTTTTTGACCTAAGTTTGAGGATTGCGCTCAAATCAAATGTCCTAGAATCAAATTTTTACATTTAACTACTACATTGTGATACAATACACTATTGGGTGAAGTTTGGTTGACTTCTGCGCAGCGGTTTGGGAGTTAACATCAAAATTACATTTCTCGGCCATATCGCATAGATCTCACTGTGAAAAGGCTTAAATGGCTTTTTTGACCTAAGTTTGAGGATTGCGCTCAAATCAAATGTCCTAGAACCAAATTTCCACATGTAACTACTAGATTGTGATACAATACACTATTGGGTGAAGTTTGGTTGACTTCTGCGCAGCGGTTTGGGAGTGAACATCAAAATTACATTTCTCGGCCATATCGCATAGATCTCACTGTGAAAAGGCTTAAATGACTTTTTTTAATTAAGTTTGAAAATTGCGCTCAAACCAAATGTCCTACAACTAAATTTCCAAATGTAACTACTAGATTGTGATAAAATACACTATTGGGTGAAGTTTGGTTGACTTCTGCGCAGCGGTTTGGGAGTTAACATCAAAATTACATTTCTCGGCCATATCGCATAGATCTCACTGTGAAAAGGCTTAAATGACTTTTTTAATTAAGTTTGATGATTGCGCTCAAACCAAATGTCCTAGAACGAAATTTTCAAATGTAACTACTAGATTGTGATACAATACACTATTGGATGAAGTTTGGTTGACTTCTGCGCAGCGGTTTGGGAGTTAACATCAAAATTACATTTCTCGGCCATATCGCCTAGATCTCACTGTGAAAAGGCTTAAATGGCTTTTTTGACCTAAGTTTGAGGATTGCGCTCAAATCAAATGTCCTAGAACCAAATTTCCACATGTAACTATTAGATTGTGATACAATACACTATTGGGTGAAGTTTGGTTTACTTCTGCGCAGCGGTTTGGGAGTTAACATCAAAATTACATTTCTCGGCCATATCGCATAGATCTCACTGTGAAAAGGCTTAAATGGCTTTTTTGACCTAAGTTTGAGGATTGCGCTCAAATCAAATGTCCTAGAACCAAATTTCCACATGTAACCACTAGATTGTGATACAATACACTAATGGGTGAAGTTTGGTTGACTTCTGCGCAGCGGTTTGGGAGTGAACATCAAAATTACATTTCTCGGCCATATCGCATAGATCTCACTGTGAAAAGGCTTAAATGACTTTTTTTAATTAAGTTTGAAGATTGCGCTCAAACCAAATGTCCTAGAACTAAATTTCCAAATGTAACTACTAGATTGTGATAAAATACACTATTGGGTGAAGTTTGGTTGACTTCTGCGCAGCGGTTTGGGAGTTAACATCAAAATTACATTTCTCAGCCATATCGCATAGATCTCACTGTGAAAAGGCTTAAATGACTTTTTTTAATTAAGTTTGAAGATTGCGCTCAAACCAAATGTCCTAGAACTAAATTTCCAAATGTAACTACTAGATTGTGATACAATACACTATTGGGTGAAGTTTGGTTGACTTCTGCGCAGCGGTTTGGGAGTTAACATCAAAATTACATTTCTCGGCCATATCGCGTAGATCTCACTGTGAAAAGGCTTAAATGGCTTTTTTGACCTAAGTTTGAGGATTGCGCTCAAATCAAATGTCCTAGAACCAAATTTCCACATGTAACTACTAGATTGTGATACAATACACTATTGGGTGAAGTTTGGTTGACTTCTGCGCAGCGGTTTGGGAGTTAACATCAAAATTACATTTCTCGGCCATATCGCGTAGACCTCACTGTGAAAAGGCTTAAATGACTTTTTTGACCTAAGTTTGAGGATTGCGCTCAAATCAAATGTCCTAGAACCAAATTTTTACATGTAAGTACTAGATTGTGATACAATACACTATTGGGTGAAGTTTGGTTGACTTCTGCGCAGCGGTTTGGGAGTTAACATCAAAATTACATTTCTCGGCCATATCGCATAGATCTCACTGTGAAAAGGCTTAAATGACTTTTTTTAACTAAGTTTGAGGATTGCGCTCAAATCAAATGTCCTAGAACCAAATTTCCACATGTAACTACTAGATTGTGATACAATACACTATTGGGTGAAGTTTGGTTGACTTCTGCGCAGCGGTTTGGGAGTGAACATCAAAATTACATTTCTCGGCCATATCGCATAGAACTCAATGTGAAAAGGCTTAAATGACTTTTTTTAATTAAGTTTGAAGATTGCGCTCAAACCAAATGTCCTAGAACTAAATTTCTAAATGTAACTACTAGATTGTGATAAAATACACTATTGGGTGAAGTTTGGTTGACTTCTGCGCAGCGGTTTGGGAGTTAACATCAAAATTACATTTCTCGGCCATATCGCATAGATCTCACTGTGAAAAGGCTTAAATGACTTTTTTTAATTAAGTTTGAAGATTGCGCTCAAACCAAATGTCCTACAACTAAATTTCCAAATGTAACTACTAGATTGTGATACAATACACTATTGGGTGAAGTTTGGTTGACTTCTGCGCAGCGGTTTGGGAGTGAACATCAAAATTACATTTCTCGGCCATATCGCATAGATCTCACTGTGAAAAGGCTTAAATGACTTTTTTTAATTAAGTTTGAAGATTGCGCTCAAACCAAATGTCCTAGAACTAAATTTCCAAATGTAACTACTAGATTGTGATAAAATACACTATTGGGTGAAGTTTGGTTGACTTCTGCGCAGCGGTTTGGGAGTTAACATCAAAATTACATTTCTCGGCCATATCGCATAGATCTCACTGTGAAAAGGCTTAAATGACTTTTTTAATTAAGTTTGATGATTGCGCTCAAACCAAATGTCCTAGAACGAAATTTCCAAATGTAACTACTAGATTGTGATACAATACACTATTGGGTGAAGTTTGGTTGACTTCTGCGCAGCGGTTTGGGAGTTAACATCAAAATTACATTTCTCGGCCATATCGCATAGATCTCACTGTGAAAAGGCTTAAATGACTTTTTTTAATTAAGTTTGCAGATTGCGCTCAAACCAAATGTCCTAGAACTAAATTTCTAAATGTAACTACTAGATTGTGATAAAATACACTATTGGGTGAAGTTTGGTTGACTTCTGCGCAGCGGTTTGGGAGTTAACATCAAAATTACATTTCTCGGCCATATCGCATAGATCTCACTGTGAAAAGGCTTAAATGACTTTTTTAATTAAGTTTGATGATTGCGCTCAAACCAAATGTCCTAGAACGAAATTTTCAAATGTAACTACTAGATTGTGATACAATACACTATTGGATGAAGTTTGGTTGACTTCTGCGCAGCGGTTTGGGAGTTAACATCAAAATTACATTTCTCGGCCATATCGCCTAGATCTCACTGTGAAAAGGCTTAAATGGCTTTTTTGACCTAAGTTTGAGGATTGCGCTCAAATCAAATGTCCTAGAACCAAATTTCCACATGTAACTACTAGATTGTGATACAATACACTATTGGGTGAAGTTTGGTTTACTTCTGCGCAGCGGTTTGGGAGTTAACATCAAAATTACATTTCTCGGCCATATCGCATAGATCTCACTGTGAAAAGGCTTAAATGGCTTTTTTGACCTAAGTTTGAGGATTGCGCTCAAATCAAATGTCCTAGAACCAAATTTCCACATGTAACCACTAGATTGTGATACAATACACTAATGGGTGAAGTTTGGTTGACTTCTGCGCAGCGGTTTGGGAGTGAACATCAAAATTACATTTCTCGGCCATATCGCATAGATCTCACTGTGAAAAGGCTTAAATGACTTTTTTAAATTAAGTTTGAAGATTGCGCTCAAACCAAATGTCCTAGAACTAAATTTCCAAATGTAACTACTAGATTGTGATAAAATACACTATTGGGTGAAGTTTGGTTGACTTCTGCGCAGCGGTTTGGGAGTTAACATCAAAATTACATTTCTCAGCCATATCGCATAGATCTCACTGTGAAAAGGCTTAAATGACTTTTTTTAATTAAGTTTGAAGATTGCGCTCAAACCAAATGTCCTAGAACTAAATTTCCAAATGTAACTACTAGATTGTGATACAATACACTATTGGGTGAAGTTTGGTTGACTTCTGCGCAGCGGTTTGGGAGTTAACATCAAAATTACATTTCTCGGCCATATCGCGTAGATCTCACTGTGAAAAGGCTTAAATGGCTTTTTTGACCTAAGTTTGAGGATTGCGCTCAAATCAAATGTCCTAGAACCAAATTTCCACATGTAACTACTAGATTGTGATACAATACACTATTGGGTGAAGTTTGGTTGACTTCTGCGCAGCGGTTTGGGAGTTAACATCAAAATTACATTTCTCGGCCATATCGCGTAGACCTCACTGTGAAAAGGCTTAAATGACTTTTTTGACCTAAGTTTGAGGATTGCGCTCAAATCAAATGTCCTAGAACCAAATTTTTACATGTAAGTACTAGATTGTGATACAATACACTATTGGGTGAAGTTTGGTTGACTTCTGCGCAGCGGTTTGGGAGTTAACATCAAAATTACATTTCTCGGCCATATCGCATAGATCTCACTGTGAAAAGGCTTAAATGACTTTTTTTAACTAAGTTTGAGGATTGCGCTCAAATCAAATGTCCTAGAACCAAATTTCCACATGTAACTACTAGATTGTGATACAATACACTATTGGGTGAAGTTTGGTTGACTTCTGCGCAGCGGTTTGGGAGTGAACATCAAAATTATATTTCTCGGCCATATCGCATAGAACTCAATGTGAAAAGGCTTAAATGACTTTTTTTAATTAAGTTTGAAGATTGCGCTCAAACCAAATGTCCTAGAACTAAATTTCTAAATGTAACTACTAGATTGTGATAAAATACACTATTGGGTGAAGTTTGGTTGACTTCTGCGCAGCGGTTTGGGAGTTAACATCAAAATTACATTTCTCGGCCATATCGCATAGATCTCACTGTGAAAAGGCTTAAATGACTTTTTTTAATTAAGTTTGAAGATTGCGCTCAAACCAAATGTCCTACAACTAAATTTCCAAATGTAACTACTAGATTGTGATACAATACACTATTGGGTGAAGTTTGGTTGACTTCTGCGCAGCGGTTTGGGAGTTAACATCAAAATTACATTTCTCAGCCATATCGCATAGATCTCACTGTGAAAAGGCTTAAATGACTTTTTTTAATTAAGTTTGAAGATTGCGCTCAAACCAAATGTCCTAGAACTAAATTTCCAAATGTAACTACTAGATTGTGATACAATACACTATTGGGTGAAGTTTGGTTGACTTCTGCGCAGCGGTTTGGGAGTTAACATCAAAATTACATTTCTCGGCCATATCGCGTAGATCTCACTGTGAAAAGGCTTAAATGGCTTTTTTGACCTAAGTTTGAGGATTGCGCTCAAATCAAATGTCCTAGAACCAAATTTCCACATGTAACTACTAGATTGTGATACAATACACTATTGGGTGAAGTTTGGTTGACTTCTGCGCAGCGGTTTGGGAGTTAACATCAAAATTACATTTCTCGGCCATATCGCGTAGACCTCACTGTGAAAAGGCTTAAATGACTTTTTTGACCTAAGTTTGAGGATTGCGCTCAAATCAAATGTCCTAGAACCAAATTTTTACATGTAAGTACTAGATTGTGATACAATACACTATTGGGTGAAGTTTGGTTGACTTCTGCGCAGCGGTTTGGGAGTTAACATCAAAATTACATTTCTCGGCCATATCGCATAGATCTCACTGTGAAAAGGCTTAAATGACTTTTTTTAACTAAGTTTGAGGATTGCGCTCAAATCAAATGTCCTAGAACCAAATTTCCACATGTAACTACTAGATTGTGATACAATACACTATTGGGTGAAGTTTGGTTGACTTCTGCGCAGCGGTTTGGGAGTGAACATCAAAATTATATTTCTCGGCCATATCGCATAGAACTCAATGTGAAAAGGCTTAAATGACTTTTTTTAATTAAGTTTGAAGATTGCGCTCAAACCAAATGTCCTAGAACTAAATTTCTAAATGTAACTACTAGATTGTGATAAAATACACTATTGGGTGAAGTTTGGTTGACTTCTGCGCAGCGGTTTGGGAGTTAACATCAAAATTACATTTCTCGGCCATATCGCATAGATCTCACTGTGAAAAGGCTTAAATGACTTTTTTTAATTAAGTTTGAAGATTGCGCTCAAACCAAATGTCCTACAACTAAATTTCCAAATGTAACTACTAGATTGTGATACAATACACTATTGGGTGAAGTTTGGTTGACTTCTGCGCAGCGGTTTGGGAGTGAACATCAAAATTACATTTCTCGGCCATATCGCATAGATCTCACTGTGAAAAGGCTTAAATGACTTTTTTTAATTAAGTTTGAAGATTGCGCTCAAACCAAATGTCCTAGAACTAAATTTCCAAATGTAACTACTAGATTGTGATAAAATACACTATTGGGTGAAGTTTGGTTGACTTCTGCGCAGCGGTTTGGGAGTTAACATCAAAATTACATTTCTCGGCCATATCGCATAGATCTCACTGTGAAAAGGCTTAAATGACTTTTTTAATTAAGTTTGATGATTGCGCTCAAACCAAATGTCCTAGAACGAAATTTCCAAATGTAACTACTAGATTGTGATACAATACACTATTGGGTGAAGTTTGGTTGACTTCTGCGCAGCGGTTTGGGAGTTAACATCAAAATTACATTTCTCGGCCATATCGCATAGATCTCACTGTGAAAAGGCTTAAATGACTTTTTTTAATTAAGTTTGCAGATTGCGCTCAAACCAAATGTCCTAGAACTAAATTTCTAAATGTAACTACTAGATTGTGATAAAATACACTATTGGGTGAAGTTTGGTTGACTTCTGCGCAGCGGTTTGGGAGTTAACATCAAAATTACATTTCTCGGCCATATCGCATAGATCTCACTGTGAAAAGGCTTAAATGACTTTTTTAATTAAGTTTGATGATTGCGCTCAAACCAAATGTCCTAGAACGAAATTTTCAAATGTAACTACTAGATTGTGATACAATACACTATTGGATGAAGTTTGGTTGACTTCTGCGCAGCGGTTTGGGAGTTAACATCAAAATTACATTTCTCGGCCATATCGCCTAGATCTCACTGTGAAAAGGCTTAAATGGCTTTTTTGACCTAAGTTTGAGGATTGCGCTCAAATCAAATGTCCTAGAACCAAATTTCCACATGTAACTACTAGATTGTGATACAATACACTATTGGGTGAAGTTTGGTTTACTTCTGCGCAGCGGTTTGGGAGTTAACATCAAAATTACATTTCTCGGCCATATCGCATAGATCTCACTGTGAAAAGGCTTAAATGGCTTTTTTGACCTAAGTTTGAGGATTGCGCTCAAATCAAATGTCCTAGAACCAAATTTCCACATGTAACCACTAGATTGTGATACAATACACTAATGGGTGAAGTTTGGTTGACTTCTGCGCAGCGGTTTGGGAGTGAACATCAAAATTACATTTCTCGGCCATATCGCATAGATCTCACTGTGAAAAGGCTTAAATGACTTTTTTTAATTAAGTTTGAAGATTGCGCTCAAACCAAATGTCCTAGAACTAAATTTCCAAATGTAACTACTAGATTGTGATAAAATACACTATTGGGTGAAGTTTGGTTGACTTCTGCGCAGCGGTTTGGGAGTTAACATCAAAATTACATTTCTCAGCCATATCGCATAGATCTCACTGTGAAAAGGCTTAAATGACTTTTTTTAATTAAGTTTGAAGATTGCGCTCAAACCAAATGTCCTAGAACTAAATTTCCAAATGTAACTACTAGATTGTGATACAATACACTATTGGGTGAAGTTTGGTTGACTTCTGCGCAGCGGTTTGGGAGTTAACATCAAAATTACATTTCTCGGCCATATCGCGTAGATCTCACTGTGAAAAGGCTTAAATGGCTTTTTTGACCTAAGTTTGAGGATTGCGCTCAAATCAAATGTCCTAGAACCAAATTTCCACATGTAACTACTAGATTGTGATACAATACACTATTGGGTGAAGTTTGGTTGACTTCTGCGCAGCGGTTTGGGAGTTAACATCAAAATTACATTTCTCGGACATATCGCGTAGACCTCACTGTGAAAAGGCTTAAATGACTTTTTTGACCTAAGTTTGAGGATTGCGCTCAAATCAAATGTCCTAGAACCAAATTTTTACATGTAAGTACTAGATTGTGATACAATACACTATTGGGTGAAGTTTGGTTGACTTCTGCGCAGCGGTTTGGGAGTTAACATCAAAATTACATTTCTCGGCCATATCGCATAGATCTCACTGTGAAAAGGCTTAAATGACTTTTTTTAACTAAGTTTGAGGATTGCGCTCAAATCAAATGTCCTAGAACCAAATTTCCACATGTAACTACTAGATTGTGATACAATACACTATTGGGTGAAGTTTGGTTGACTTCTGCGCAGCGGTTTGGGAGTGAACATCAAAATTATATTTCTCGGCCATATCGCATAGAACTCAATGTGAAAAGGCTTAAATGACTTTTTTTAATTAAGTTTGAAGATTGCGCTCAAACCAAATGTCCTAGAACTAAATTTCTAAATGTAACTACTAGATTGTGATAAAATACACTATTGGGTGAAGTTTGGTTGACTTCTGCGCAGCGGTTTGGGAGTTAACATCAAAATTACATTTCTCGGCCATATCGCATAGATCTCACTGTGAAAAGGCTTAAATGACTTTTTTTAATTAAGTTTGAAGATTGCGCTCAAACCAAATGTCCTACAACTAAATTTCCAAATGTAACTACTAGATTGTGATACAATACACTATTGGGTGAAGTTTGGTTGACTTCTGCGCAGCGGTTTGGGAGTGAACATCAAAATTACATTTCTCGGCCATATCGCATAGATCTCACTGTGAAAAGGCTTAAATGACTTTTTTTAATTAAGTTTGAAGATTGCGCTCAAACCAAATGTCCTAGAACTAAATTTCCAAATGTAACTACTAGATTGTGATAAAATACACTATTGGGTGAAGTTTGGTTGACTTCTGCGCAGCGGTTTGGGAGTTAACATCAAAATTACATTTCTCGGCCATATCGCATAGATCTCACTGTGAAAAGGCTTAAATGACTTTTTTAATTAAGTTTGATGATTGCGCTCAAACCAAATGTCCTAGAACGAAATTTCCAAATGTAACTACTAGATTGTGATACAATACACTATTGGGTGAAGTTTGGTTGACTTCTGCGCAGCGGTTTGGGAGTTAACATCAAAATTACATTTCTCGGCCATATCGCATAGATCTCACTGTGAAAAGGCTTAAATGACTTTTTTTAATTAAGTTTGCAGATTGCGCTCAAACCAAATGTCCTAGAACTAAATTTCTAAATGTAACTACTAGATTGTGATAAAATACACTATTGGGTGAAGTTTGGTTGACTTCTGCGCAGCGGTTTGGGAGTTAACATCAAAATTACATTTCTCGGCCATATCGCATAGATCTCACTGTGAAAAGGCTTAAATGACTTTTTTAATTAAGTTTGATGATTGCGCTCAAACCAAATGTCCTAGAACGAAATTTTCAAATGTAACTACTAGATTGTGATACAATACACTATTGGATGAAGTTTGGTTGACTTCTGCGCAGCGGTTTGGGAGTTAACATCAAAATTACATTTCTCGGCCATATCGCCTAGATCTCACTGTGAAAAGGCTTAAATGGCTTTTTTGACCTAAGTTTGAGGATTGCGCTCAAATCAAATGTCCTAGAACCAAATTTCCACATGTAACTACTAGATTGTGATACAATACACTATTGGGTGAAGTTTGGTTTACTTCTGCGCAGCGGTTTGGGAGTTAACATCAAAATTACATTTCTCGGCCATATCGCATAGATCTCACTGTGAAAAGGCTTAAATGGCTTTTTTGACCTAAGTTTGAGGATTGCGCTCAAATCAAATGTCCTAGAACCAAATTTCCACATGTAACCACTAGATTGTGATACAATACACTAATGGGTGAAGTTTGGTTGACTTCTGCGCAGCGGTTTGGGAGTGAACATCAAAATTACATTTCTCGGCCATATCGCATAGATCTCACTGTGAAAAGGCTTAAATGACTTTTTTTAATTAAGTTTGAAGATTGCGCTCAAACCAAATGTCCTAGAACTAAATTTCCAAATGTAACTACTAGATTGTGATAAAATACACTATTGGGTGAAGTTTGGTTGACTTCTGCGCAGCGGTTTGGGAGTTAACATCAAAATTACATTTCTCGGCCATATCGCATAGATCTCACTGTGAAAAGGCTTAAATGACTTTTTTAATTAAGTTTGATGATTGCGCTCAAACCAAATGTCCTAGAACCAATTTTCCAAATGTAACTACTAGATTGTTATACAATACACTATTGGGTGAAGTTTGGTTGACTTCTGCGCAGCGGTTTGGGAGTTAACATTAAAATTACATTTCTCGGCCATATCGCGTAGATCTCACTGTGAAAAGGCTTAAATGACTTTTTTTTAACTAAGTTTGAGGATTGCGCTCAAACCAAATGTCCTAGAACCAAATTTCCAAATGTAACTACTAGATTGTTATACTATACACTACTGGGTGAAGTTTGGTTGACTTCTGCGCAGCGGTTTGGGAGTTAACATCAAAATTACATTTCTAGGCCATATCGCGTAGATCTCACTGTGAAAAGGCTTAAATGACTTTTTTTTAACAAAGTTTGAGGATTGCGCTCAAACCAAATGTCCTGGAACCAAATTTCAAAATGTAACTACTTGATTGTGATACAATACACTATTGGGTGAAGTTTGGTTGACTTCTGCGCAGCGGTTTGGGAGTTAACATCAAAATTACATTTCTCGGCCATATCGCGTAGATCTCACTGTGAAAAGGCTTAAATGGCTTTTTTGACCAAAGTTTGAGGATTGCGCTCAAACCAAATGTCCTAGAACCAAATTTCCAAATGTAACTACTAGATTGTTATACAATACACTATTGGGTGAAGTTTGGTTGACTTCTGCGCAGCGGTTTGGGAGTTAACATCAAAATTACATTTCTCGGCCATATCGCGTAGACCTCACTGTGAAAAGGCTTAAATGACTTTTTTGACCTAAGTTTGAGGATTGCGCTCAAATCAAATGTCCTAGAACCAAATTTTTACATGTAAGTACTAGATTGTGATACAATACACTATTGGGTGAAGTTTGGTTGACTTCTGCGCAGCGGTTTGGGAGTTAACATCAAAATTACATTTCTCGGCCATATCGCATAGATCTCACTGTGAAAAGGCTTAAATGACTTTTTTTAACTAAGTTTGAGGATTGCGCTCAAATCAAATGTCCTAGAACCAAATTTCCACATGTAACTACTAGATTGTGATACAATACACTATTGGGTGAAGTTTGGTTGACTTCTGCGCAGCGGTTTGGGAGTGAACATCAAAATTATATTTCTCGGCCATATCGCATAGAACTCAATGTGAAAAGGCTTAAATGACTTTTTTTAATTAAGTTTGAAGATTGCGCTCAAACCAAATGTCCTAGAACTAAATTTCTAAATGTAACTACTAGATTGTGATAAAATACACTATTGGGTGAAGTTTGGTTGACTTCTGCGCAGCGGTTTGGGAGTTAACATCAAAATTACATTTCTCGGCCATATCGCATAGATCTCACTGTGAAAAGGCTTAAATGACTTTTTTTAATTAAGTTTGAAGATTGCGCTCAAACCAAATGTCCTACAACTAAATTTCCAAATGTAACTACTAGATTGTGATACAATACACTATTGGGTGAAGTTTGGTTGACTTCTGCGCAGCGGTTTGGGAGTGAACATCAAAATTACATTTCTCGGCCATATCGCATAGATCTCACTGTGAAAAGGCTTAAATGACTTTTTTTAATTAAGTTTGAAGATTGCGCTCAAACCAAATGTCCTAGAACTAAATTTCCAAATGTAACTACTAGATTGTGATAAAATACACTATTGGGTGAAGTTTGGTTGACTTCTGCGCAGCGGTTTGGGTGTTAACATCAAAATTACATTTCTCGGCCATATCGCATAGATCTCACTGTGAAAAGGCTTAAATGACTTTTTTAATTAAGTTTGATGATTGCGCTCAAACCAAATGTCCTAGAACGAAATTTCCAAATGTAACTACTAGATTGTGATACAATACACTATTGGGTGAAGTTTGGTTGACTTCTGCGCAGCGGTTTGGGAGTTAACATCAAAATTACATTTCTCGGCCATATCGCATAGATCTCACTGTGAAAAGGCTTAAATGACTTTTTTTAATTAAGTTTGCAGATTGCGCTCAAACCAAATGTCCTAGAACTAAATTTCTAAATGTAACTACTAGATTGTGATAAAATACACTATTGGGTGAAGTTTGGTTGACTTCTGCGCAGCGGTTTGGGAGTTAACATCAAAATTACATTTCTCGGCCATATCGCATAGATCTCACTGTGAAAAGGCTTAAATGACTTTTTTAATTAAGTTTGATGATTGCGCTCAAACCAAATGTCCTAGAACGAAATTTTCAAATGTAACTACTAGATTGTGATACAATACACTATTGGATGAAGTTTGGTTGACTTCTGCGCAGCGGTTTGGGAGTTAACATCAAAATTACATTTCTCGGCCATATCGCCTAGATCTCACTGTGAAAAGGCTTAAATGGCTTTTTTGACCTAAGTTTGAGGATTGCGCTCAAATCAAATGTCCTAGAACCAAATTTCCACATGTAACTACTAGATTGTGATACAATACACTATTGGGTGAAGTTTGGTTTACTTCTGCGCAGCGGTTTGGGAGTTAACATCAAAATTACATTTCTCGGCCATATCGCATAGATCTCACTGTGAAAAGGCTTAAATGGCTTTTTTGACCTAAGTTTGAGGATTGCGCTCAAATCAAATGTCCTAGAACCAAATTTCCACATGTAACCACTAGATTGTGATACAATACACTAATGGGTGAAGTTTGGTTGACTTCTGCGCAGCGGTTTGGGAGTGAACATCAAAATTACATTTCTCGGCCATATCGCATAGATCTCACTGTGAAAAGGCTTAAATGACTTTTTTTAATTAAGTTTGAAGATTGCGCTCAAACCAAATGTCCTAGAACTAAATTTCCAAATGTAACTACTAGATTGTGATAAAATACACTATTGGGTGAAGTTTGGTTGACTTCTGCGCAGCGGTTTGGGAGTTAACATCAAAATTACATTACTCGGCCATATCGCATAGATCTCACTGTGAAAAGGCTTAAATGACTTTTGTAATTAAGTTTGATGATTGCGCTCAAACCAAATGTCCTAGAACGAAATTTTCAAATGTAACTACTAGATTGTGATACAATACACTATTGGGTGAAGTTTGGTTGACTTCTGCGCAGCGGTTTGGGAGTTAACATCAAAAATACATTTCTCGGCCATATCGCGTAGATCTCACTGTGAAAAGGCTTAAATGGCTTTTTTGACCTAAGTTTGAGGATTGCGCTCAAATCAAATGTCCTAGAACCAAATTTCCACATGTAACTACTAGATTGTGATACAATACACTATTGGGTGAAGTTTGGTTTACTTCTGCGCAGCGGTTTGGGAGTTAACATCAAAATTACATTTCTCGGCCATATCGCGTAGATCTCACTGTGAAAAGGCTTAAATGACTTTTTTAATTAAGTTTGATGATTGCGCTCAAACCAAATGTCCTAGAACCAAATTTCCAAATGTAACTACTAGATTGTGATACAATACACTATTGGGTGAAGTTTGGTTGACTTCTGCGCAGCGGTTTGGGAGTTAACATCAAAATTACATTTCTCGGCCATATCGCATAGATCTCACTGTGAAAAGGCTTAAATGACTTTTTTAATTAAGTTTGATGATTGCGCTCAAACCAAATGTCCTAGAACCAAATTTCCAAATGTAACTACTAGATTGTGATACAATACACTATTGGGTGAAGTTTGGTTGACTTCTGCGCAGCGGTTTGGGAGTTAACATCAAAATTACATTTCTCGGCCATATCGCATAGATCTCACTGTGAAAAGGATTAAATGGCTTTTTTGACCTAAGTTTGAGGATTGCGCTCAAATCAAATGTCCTAGAACCAAATTTCCACATGTAACTACTAGATTGTGATACAATACACTATTGGGTGAAGTTTGGTTGACTTCTGCGCAGCGGTTTGGGAGTTAACATCAAAATTACATTTCTCGGCCATATCGCATAGATCTCACTGTGAAAAGGCTTAAATGGCTTTTTTGACCTAAGTTTGAGGATTGTGCTCAAATCAAATGTCCTAGAACCAAATTTCCACATGTAACTACTAGATTGTGATACAATACACTATTGGGTGAAGTTTGGTTGACTTCTGCGCAGCGGTTTGGGAGTTAACATCAAAATTACATTTCTCGGCCATATCGCGTAGATCTCACTGTGAAAAGGCTTAAATTACTTTTTTTAATTAAGTTTGATGATTGCGCTCAAACCAAATGTCCTAGAACTAAATTTCCAAATGTAACTACTAGATTGTGATAAAATACACTATTGGGTGAAGTTTGGTTGACTTCTGCGCAGCGGTTTGGGAGTTAACATCAAAATTACATTTCTCGGCCATATCGCATAGATCTCACTGTGAAAAGGCTTAAATGACTTTTTTAATTAAGTTTGATGATTGCGCTCAAACCAAATGTCCTAGAACGAAATTTCCAAATGTAACTACTAGATTGTGATACAATACACTATTGGGTGAAGTTTGGTTGACTTCTGCGCAGCGGTTTGGGAGTTAACATCAAAATTACATTTCTCGGCCATATCGCGTAGATCTCACTGTGAAAAGGCTTAAATGGCTTTTTTGACCTAAGTTTGAGGATTGCGCTCAAATCAAATGTCCTAGAACCAAATTTCCACATGTAACTACTAGATTGTGATACAATACACTATTGGGTGAAGTTTGGTTGACTTCTGCGCAGCGGTTTGGGAGTTAACATCAAAATTACATTTCTCGGCCATATCGCGTAGACCTCACTGTGAAAAGGCTTAAATGACTTTTTTAATTAAGTTTGATGATTGCGCTCAAACCAAATGTCCTAGAACCAAATTTCCAAATGTAACTACTAGATTGTGATACAATACACTATTGGGTGAAGTTTGGTTGACTTCTGCGCAGCGGTTTGGGAGTTAACATCAAAATTACATTTCTCGGCCATATCGCGTAGATCTCACTGTGAAAAGGCTTAAATGGCTTTTTCGACCTAAGTTTGAGGATTGCGCTCAAATCAAATGTCCTAGAACCAAATTTTTACATGTAACTACTAGATTGTGATACAATACACTATTGGGTGAAATTTGGTTGACTTCTGCGCAGCGGTTTGGGAGTTAACATCAAAATTACATTTCTCGGCCATATCGCGTAGATCTCACTGTGAAAAGGCTTAAATGACTTTTTTAATTAAGTTTGATGATTGCGCTCAAACCAAATGTCCTAGAACCAAATTTCCAAATGTAACTACTAGATTGTGATACAATACACTATTGGGTGAAGTTTGGTTGACTTCTGCGCAGCGGTTTGGGAGTTAACATCAAAATTACATTTCTCAGCCATATCGCATAGATCTCACTGTGAAAAGGCTTAAATGGCTTTTTTGACCTAAGTTTGAGGATTGCGCTCAAATCAAATGTCCTAGAACCAAATTTCCACATGTAACTACTAGATTGTAATACAATACACTATTGGGTGAAGTTTGGTTGACTTCTGCGCAGCGGTTTGGGAGTTAACATCAAAATTACATTTCTCGGCCATATCGCGTAGATCTCACTGTGAAAAGGCTTAAATGACTTTTTTAATTAAGTTTGATGATTGCGCTCAAACCAAATGTCCTAGAACTAAATTTCCAAATGTAACTACTAGATTGTCATAAAATACACTATTGGGTGAAGTTTGGTTGACTTCTGCGCAGCGGTTTGGGAGTTAACATCAAAATTACATTTCTCAGCTATATCGCATAGATCTCACTGTGAAAAGGCTTAAATGACTTTTTTAAATTAAGTTTGAAGATTGCGCTCAAACCAAATGTCCTAGAACTAAATTTCCAAATGTAACTACTAGATTGTGATAAAATACACTATTGGGTGAAGTTTGGTTGACTTCTGCGCAGCGGTTTGGGAGTTAACATCAAAATTACATTTCTCGGCCATATCGCATAGATCTCACTGTGAAAAGGCTTAAATGACTTTTTTAATTAAGTTTGATGATTGCGCTCAAACCAAATGTCCTAGAACGAAATTTTCAAATGTAACTACTAGATTGTGATACAATACACTATTGGGTGAAGTTTGGTTGACTTCTGCGCAGCGGTTTGGGAGTTAACATCAAAATTACATTTCTCGGCCATATCGCGTAGATCTCACTGTGAAAAGGCTTAAATGGCTTTTTTGACCTAAGTTTGAGGATTGCGCTCAAATCAAATGTCCTAGAACCAAATTTTTACATTTAACTACTACATTGTGATACAATACACTATTGGGTGAAGTTTGGTTGACTTCTGCGCAGCGGTTTGGGAGTTAACATCAAAATTACATTTCTCGGCCATATCGCATAGATCTCACTGTGAAAAGGCTTAAATGACTTTTTTAATTAAGTTTGATGATTGCGCTCAAACCAAATGTCCTAGAACCAAATTTCCAAATGTAACTACTAGATTGTGATACAATACACTATTGGGTGAAGTTTGGTTGACTTCTGCGCAGTGGTTTGGGAGTTAACATCAAAATTACATTTCTCGGCCATATCGCATAGATCTCACTGTGAAAAGGATTAAATGGCTTTTTTGACCTAAGTTTGAGGATTGCGCTCAAATCAAATGTCCTAGAACCAAATTTCCACATGTAACTACTAGATTGTGATACAATACACTATTGGGTGAAGTTTGGTTGACTTCTGCGCAGCGGTTTGGGAGTTAACATCAAAATTACATTTCTCGGCCATATCGCATAGATCTCACTGTGAAAAGGCTTAAATGGCTTTTTTGACCTAAGTTTGAGGATTGCGCTCAAATCAAATGTCCTAGAACCAAATTTCCACATGTAACTACTAGATTGTGATACAATACACTATTGGGTGAAGTTTGGTCGACTTCTGCGCAGCGGTTTGGGAGTTAACATCAAAATTACATTTCTCGGCCATATCGCGTAGATCTCACTGTGAAAAGGCTTAAATGACTTTTTTAATTAAGTTTGAGGATTGCGCTCAAACCAAATGTCCTAGAACTAAATTTCTAAATGTAACTACTAGATTGTGATAAAATACACTATTGGGTGAAGTTTGGTTGACTTCTGCGCAGCGGTTTGGGAGTTAACATCAAAATTACACTTCTCAGCCATATCGCATAGATCTCACTGTGAAAAGGCTTAAATGACTTTTTTTAATTAAGTTTGAAGATTGCGCTCAAACCAAATGTCCTAGAACTAAATTTCCAAATGTAACTACTAGATTGTGATACAATACACTATTGGGTGAAGTTTGGTTGATTTCTGCGCAGCGGTTTGGGAGTTAACATCAAAATTACATTTCTCGGCCATATCGCGTTGATCTCACTGTGAAAAGGCTTAAATGGCTTTTTTGACCTAAGTTTGAGGATTGCGCTCAAATCAAATGTCCTAGAACCAAATTTTTACATGTAAGTACTAGATTGTGATACAATACACTATTGGGTGAAGTTTGGTTGACTTCTGCGCAGCGGTTTGGGAGTTAACATCAAAATTACATTTCTCGGCCATATCGCATAGATCTCACTGTGAAAAGGCTTAAATGACTTTTTTTAACTAAGTTTGAGGATTGCGCTCAAATCAAATGTCCTAGAACCAAATTTCCACATGTAACTACTAGATTGTGATACAATACACTATTGGGTGAAGTTTGGTTGACTTCTGCGCAGCGGTTTGGGAGTGAACATCAAAATTATATTTCTCGGCCATATCGCATAGAACTCAATGTGAAAAGGCTTAAATGACTTTTTTTAATTAAGTTTGAAGATTGCGCTCAAACCAAATGTCCTAGAACTAAATTTCCAAATGTAACTACTAGATTGTGATAAAATACACTATTGGGTGAAGTTTGGTTGACTTCTGCGCAGCGGTTTGGGAGTTAACATCAAAATTACATTTCTCGGCCATATCGCATAGATCTCACTGTGAAAAGGCTTAAATGACTTTTTTTAATTAAGTTTGAGGATTGCGCTCAAATCAAATGTCCTAGAACCAAATTTCCACATGTAACTACTAGATTGTGATACAATACACTATTGGGTGAAGTTTGGTTGACATCTGCGCAGCGGTTTGGGAGTTAACATCAAAATTACATTTCTCGGCCATATCGCGTAGATCTCACTGTGAAAAGGCTTAAATGACTTTTTTAATTAATTTTGATGATTGCGCTCAAACCAAATGTCCTAGAACTAAATTTCCAAATGTAACTACTAGATTGTGATAAAATACACTATTGGGTGAAGTTTGGTTGACTTCTGCGCAGCGGTTTGGGAGTTAACATCAAAATTACATTTCTCGGCCATATCGCATAGATCTCACTGTGAAAAGGCTTAAATGGCTTTTTTGACCTAAGTTTGAGGATTGCGCTCAAATCAAATGTCCTAGAACCAAATTTCCACATGTAACTACTAGATTGTGATACAATACACTAATGGGTGAAGTTTGGTTGACTTCTGCGCAGCGGTTTGGGAGTGAACATAAAAATTACATTTCTCGGCCATATCGCATAGATCTCACTGTGAAAAGGCTTAAATGACTTTTTTTAATTAAGTTTGAAGATTGCGCTCAAACCAAATGTCCTAGAACTAAATTTCTAAATGTAACTACTAGATTGTGATAAAATACACTATTGGGTGAAGTTTGGTTGACTTCTGCGCAGCGGTTTGGGAGTTAACATCAAAATTACATTACTCGGCCATATCGCATAGATCTCACTGTGAAAAGGCTTAAATGACTTTTGTAATTAAGTTTGATGATTGCGCTCAAACCAAATGTCCTAGAACGAAATTTTCAAATGTAACTACTAGATTGTGATGCAATACACTATTGGGTGAAGTTTGGTTGACTTCTGCGCAGCGGTTTGGGAGTTAACATCAAAAATACATTTCTCGGCCATATCGCGTAGATCTCACTGTGAAAAGGCTTAAATGGCTTTTTTGACCTAAGTTTGAGGATTGCGCTCAAATCAAATGTCCTAGAACCAAATTTCCACATGTAACTACTAGATTGTGATACAATACACTATTGGGTGAAGTTTGGTTTACTTCTGCGCAGCGGTTTGGGAGTTAACATCAAAATTACATTTCTCGGCCATATCGCGTAGATCTCACTGTGAAAAGGCTTAAATGACTTTTTTAATTAAGTTTGATGATTGCGCTCAAACCAAATGTCCTAGAACCAAATTTCCAAATGTAACTACTAGATTGTGATACAATACACTATTGGGTGAAGTTTGGTTGACTTCTGCGCAGCGGTTTGGGAGTTAACATCAAAATTACATTTCTCGGCCATATCGCATAGATCTCACTGTGAAAAGGCTTAAATGACTTTTTTAATTAAGTTTGATGATTGCGCTCAAACCAAATGTCCTAGAACCAAATTTCCAAATGTAACTACTAGATTGTGATACAATACACTATTGGGTGAAGTTTGGTTGACTTCTGCGCAGCGGTTTGGGAGTTAACATCAAAATTACATTTCTCGGCCATATCGCATAGATCTCACTGTGAAAAGGCTTAAATGACTTTTTTTAACTAAGTTTGAGGATTGCGCTCAAATCAAATGTCCTAGAACCAAATTTCCACATGTAACTACTAGATTGTGATACAATACACTATTGGGTGAAGTTTGGTTGACTTCTGCGCAGCGGTTTGGGAGTGAACATCAAAATTATATTTCTCGGCCATATCGCATAGAACTCAATGTGAAAAGGCTTAAATGACTTTTTTTAATTAAGTTTGAAGATTGCGCTCAAACCAAATGTCCTAGAACTAAATTTCTAAATGTAACTACTAGATTGTGATAAAATACACTATTGGGTGAAGTTTGGTTGACTTCTGCGCAGCGGTTTGGGAGTTAACATCAAAATTACATTTCTCGGCCATATCGCATAGATCTCACTGTGAAAAGGCTTAAATGACTTTTTTTAATTAAGTTTGAAGATTGCGCTCAAACCAAATGTCCTACAACTAAATTTCCAAATGTAACTACTAGATTGTGATACAATACACTATTGGGTGAAGTTTGGTTGACTTCTGCGCAGCGGTTTGGGAGTGAACATCAAAATTACATTTCTCGGCCATATCGCATAGATCTCACTGTGAAAAGGCTTAAATGACTTTTTTTAATTAAGTTTGAAGATTGCGCTCAAACCAAATGTCCTAGAACTAAATTTCCAAATGTAACTACTAGATTGTGATAAAATACACTATTGGGTGAAGTTTGGTTGACTTCTGCGCAGCGGTTTGGGAGTTAACATCAAAATTACATTTCTCGGCCATATCGCATAGATCTCACTGTGAAAAGGCTTAAATGACTTTTTTAATTAAGTTTGATGATTGCGCTCAAACCAAATGTCCTAGAACGAAATTTCCAAATGTAACTACTAGATTGTGATACAATACACTATTGGGTGAAGTTTGGTTGACTTCTGCGCAGCGGTTTGGGAGTTAACATCAAAATTACATTTCTCGGCCATATCGCATAGATCTCACTGTGAAAAGGCTTAAATGACTTTTTTTAATTAAGTTTGCAGATTGCGCTCAAACCAAATGTCCTAGAACTAAATTTCTAAATGTAACTACTAGATTGTGATAAAATACACTATTGGGTGAAGTTTGGTTGACTTCTGCGCAGCGGTTTGGGAGTTAACATCAAAATTACATTTCTCGGCCATATCGCATAGATCTCACTGTGAAAAGGCTTAAATGACTTTTTTAATTAAGTTTGATGATTGCGCTCAAACCAAATGTCCTAGAACGAAATTTTCAAATGTAACTACTAGATTGTGATACAATACACTATTGGATGAAGTTTGGTTGACTTCTGCGCAGCGGTTTGGGAGTTAACATCAAAATTACATTTCTCGGCCATATCGCCTAGATCTCACTGTGAAAAGGCTTAAATGGCTTTTTTGACCTAAGTTTGAGGATTGCGCTCAAATCAAATGTCCTAGAACCAAATTTCCACATGTAACTACTAGATTGTGATACAATACACTATTGGGTGAAGTTTGGTTTACTTCTGCGCAGCGGTTTGGGAGTTAACATCAAAATTACATTTCTCGGCCATATCGCATAGATCTCACTGTGAAAAGGCTTAAATGGCTTTTTTGACCTAAGTTTGAGGATTGCGCTCAAATCAAATGTCCTAGAACCAAATTTCCACATGTAACCACTAGATTGTGATACAATACACTAATGGGTGAAGTTTGGTTGACTTCTGCGCAGCGGTTTGGGAGTGAACATCAAAATTACATTTCTCGGCCATATCGCATAGATCTCACTGTGAAAAGGCTTAAATGACTTTTTTTAATTAAGTTTGAAGATTGCGCTCAAACCAAATGTCCTAGAACTAAATTTCCAAATGTAACTACTAGATTGTGATAAAATACACTATTGGGTGAAGTTTGGTTGACTTCTGCGCAGCGGTTTGGGAGTTAACATCAAAATTACATTTCTCAGCCATATCGCATAGATCTCACTGTGAAAAGGCTTAAATGACTTTTTTTAATTAAGTTTGAAGATTGCGCTCAAACCAAATGTCCTAGAACTAAATTTCCAAATGTAACTACTAGATTGTGATACAATACACTATTGGGTGAAGTTTGGTTGACTTCTGCGCAGCGGTTTGGGAGTTAACATCAAAATTACATTTCTCGGCCATATCGCGTAGATCTCACTGTGAAAAGGCTTAAATGGCTTTTTTGACCTAAGTTTGAGGATTGCGCTCAAATCAAATGTCCTAGAACCAAATTTCCACATGTAACTACTAGATTGTGATACAATACACTATTGGGTGAAGTTTGGTTGACTTCTGCGCAGCGGTTTGGGAGTTAACATCAAAATTACATTTCTCGGCCATATCGCGTAGACCTCACTGTGAAAAGGCTTAAATGACTTTTTTGACCTAAGTTTGAGGATTGCGCTCAAATCAAATGTCCTAGAACCAAATTTTTACATGTAAGTACTAGATTGTGATACAATACACTATTGGGTGAAGTTTGGTTGACTTCTGCGCAGCGGTTTGGGAGTTAACATCAAAATTACATTTCTCGGCCATATCGCATAGATCTCACTGTGAAAAGGCTTAAATGACTTTTTTTAACTAAGTTTGAGGATTGCGCTCAAATCAAATGTCCTAGAACCAAATTTCCACATGTAACTACTAGATTGTGATACAATACACTATTGGGTGAAGTTTGGTTGACTTCTGCGCAGCGGTTTGGGAGTGAACATCAAAATTATATTTCTCGGCCATATCGCATAGAACTCAATGTGAAAAGGCTTAAATGACTTTTTTTAATTAAGTTTGAAGATTGCGCTCAAACCAAATGTCCTAGAACTAAATTTCTAAATGTAACTACTAGATTGTGATAAAATACACTATTGGGTGAAGTTTGGTTGACTTCTGCGCAGCGGTTTGGGAGTTAACATCAAAATTACATTTCTCGGCCATATCGCATAGATCTCACTGTGAAAAGGCTTAAATGACTTTTTTTAATTAAGTTTGAAGATTGCGCTCAAACCAAATGTCCTACAACTAAATTTCCAAATGTAACTACTAGATTGTGATACAATACACTATTGGGTGAAGTTTGGTTGACTTCTGCGCAGCGGTTTGGGAGTGAACATCAAAATTACATTTCTCGGCCATATCGCATAGATCTCACTGTGAAAAGGCTTAAATGACTTTTTTTAATTAAGTTTGAAGATTGCGCTCAAACCAAATGTCCTAGAACTAAATTTCCAAATGTAACTACTAGATTGTGATAAAATACACTATTGGGTGAAGTTTGGTTGACTTCTGCGCAGCGGTTTGGGAGTTAACATCAAAATTACATTTCTCGGCCATATCGCATAGATCTCACTGTGAAAAGGCTTAAATGACTTTTTTAATTAAGTTTGATGATTGCGCTCAAACCAAATGTCCTAGAACGAAATTTCCAAATGTAACTACTAGATTGTGATACAATACACTATTGGGTGAAGTTTGGTTGACTTCTGCGCAGCGGTTTGGGAGTTAACATCAAAATTACATTTCTCGGCCATATCGCATAGATCTCACTGTGAAAAGGCTTAAATGACTTTTTTTAATTAAGTTTGCAGATTGCGCTCAAACCAAATGTCCTAGAACTAAATTTCTAAATGTAACTACTAGATTGTGATAAAATACACTATTGGGTGAAGTTTGGTTGACTTCTGCGCAGCGGTTTGGGAGTTAACATCAAAATTACATTTCTCGGCCATATCGCATAGATCTCACTGTGAAAAGGCTTAAATGACTTTTTTAATTAAGTTTGATGATTGCGCTCAAACCAAATGTCCTAGAACGAAATTTTCAAATGTAACTACTAGATTGTGATACAATACACTATTGGATGAAGTTTGGTTGACTTCTGCGCAGCGGTTTGGGAGTTAACATCAAAATTACATTTCTCGGCCATATCGCCTAGATCTCACTGTGAAAAGGCTTAAATGGCTTTTTTGACCTAAGTTTGAGGATTGCGCTCAAATCAAATGTCCTAGAACCAAATTTCCACATGTAACTACTAGATTGTGATACAATACACTATTGGGTGAAGTTTGGTTTACTTCTGCGCAGCGGTTTGGGAGTTAACATCAAAATTACATTTCTCGGCCATATCGCATAGATCTCACTGTGAAAAGGCTTAAATGGCTTTTTTGACCTAAGTTTGAGGATTGCGCTCAAATCAAATGTCCTAGAACCAAATTTCCACATGTAACCACTAGATTGTGATACAATACACTAATGGGTGAAGTTTGGTTGACTTCTGCGCAGCGGTTTGGGAGTGAACATCAAAATTACATTTCTCGGCCATATCGCATAGATCTCACTGTGAAAAGGCTTAAATGACTTTTTTTAATTAAGTTTGAAGATTGCGCTCAAACCAAATGTCCTAGAACTAAATTTCCAAATGTAACTACTAGATTGTGATAAAATACACTATTGGGTGAAGTTTGGTTGACTTCTGCGCAGCGGTTTGGGAGTTAACATCAAAATTACATTTCTCAGCCATATCGCATAGATCTCACTGTGAAAAGGCTTAAATGACTTTTTTTAATTAAGTTTGAAGATTGCGCTCAAACCAAATGTCCTAGAACTAAATTTCCAAATGTAACTACTAGATTGTGATACAATACACTATTGGGTGAAGTTTGGTTGACTTCTGCGCAGCGGTTTGGGAGTTAACATCAAAATTACATTTCTCGGCCATATCGCGTAGATCTCACTGTGAAAAGGCTTAAATGGCTTTTTTGACCTAAGTTTGAGGATTGCGCTCAAATCAAATGTCCTAGAACCAAATTTCCACATGTAACTACTAGATTGTGATACAATACACTATTGGGTGAAGTTTGGTTGACTTCTGCGCAGCGGTTTGGGAGTTAACATCAAAATTACATTTCTCGGCCATATCGCGTAGACCTCACTGTGAAAAGGCTTAAATGACTTTTTTGACCTAAGTTTGAGGATTGCGCTCAAATCAAATGTCCTAGAACCAAATTTTTACATGTAAGTACTAGATTGTGATACAATACACTATTGGGTGAAGTTTGGTTGACTTCTGCGCTGCGGTTTGGGAGTTAACATCAAAATTACATTTCTCGGCCATATCGCATAGATCTCACTGTGAAAAGGCTTAAATGACTTTTTTTAACTAAGTTTGAGGATTGCGCTCAAATCAAATGTCCTAGAACCAAATTTCCACATGTAACTACTAGATTGTGATACAATACACTATTGGGTGAAGTTTGGTTGACTTCTGCGCAGCGGTTTGGGAGTGAACATCAAAATTATATTTCTCGGCCATATCGCATAGAACTCAATGTGAAAAGGCTTAAATGACTTTTTTTAATTAAGTTTGAAGATTGCGCTCAAACCAAATGTCCTAGAACTAAATTTCTAAATGTAACTACTAGATTGTGATAAAATACACTATTGGGTGAAGTTTGGTTGACTTCTGCGCAGCGGTTTGGGAGTTAACATCAAAATTACATTTCTCGGCCATATCGCATAGATCTCACTGTGAAAAGGCTTAAATGACTTTTTTTAATTAAGTTTGAAGATTGCGCTCAAACCAAATGTCCTACAACTAAATTTCCAAATGTAACTACTAGATTGTGATACAATACACTATTGGGTGAAGTTTGGTTGACTTCTGCGCAGCGGTTTGGGAGTGAACATCAAAATTACATTTCTCGGCCATATCGCATAGATCTCACTGTGAAAAGGCTTAAATGACTTTTTTTAATTAAGTTTGAAGATTGCGCTCAAACCAAATGTCCTAGAACTAAATTTCCAAATGTAACTACTAGATTGTGATAAAATACACTATTGGGTGAAGTTTGGTTGACTTCTGCGCAGCGGTTTGGGAGTTAACATCAAAATTACATTTCTCGGCCATATCGCATAGATCTCACTGTGAAAAGGCTTAAATGACTTTTTTAATTAAGTTTGATGATTGCGCTCAAACCAAATGTCCTAGAACGAAATTTCCAAATGTAACTACTAGATTGTGATACAATACACTATTGGGTGAAGTTTGGTTGACTTCTGCGCAGCGGTTTGGGAGTTAACATCAAAATTACATTTCTTGGCCATATCGCATAGATCTCACTGTGAAAAGGCTTAAATGACTTTTTTTAATTAAGTTTGCAGATTGCGCTCAAACCAAATGTCCTAGAACTAAATTTCTAAATGTAACTACTAGATTGTGATAAAATACACTATTGGGTGAAGTTTGGTTGACTTCTGCGCAGCGGTTTGGGAGTTAACATCAAAATTACATTTCTCGGCCATATCGCATAGATCTCACTGTGAAAAGGCTTAAATGACTTTTTTAATTAAGTTTGATGATTGCGCTCAAACCAAATGTCCTAGAACGAAATTTTCAAATGTAACTACTAGATTGTGATACAATACACTATTGGATGAAGTTTGGTTGACTTCTGCGCAGCGGTTTGGGAGTTAACATCAAAATTACATTTCTCGGCCATATCGCCTAGATCTCACTGTGAAAAGGCTTAAATGGCTTTTTTGACCTAAGTTTGAGGATTGCGCTCAAATCAAATGTCCTAGAACCAAATTTCCACATGTAACTACTAGATTGTGATACAATACACTATTGGGTGAAGTTTGGTTTACTTCTGCGCAGCGGTTTGGGAGTTAACATCAAAATTACATTTCTCGGCCATATCGCATAGATCTCACTGTGAAAAGGCTTAAATGGCTTTTTTGACCTAAGTTTGAGGATTGCGCTCAAATCAAATGTCCTAGAACCAAATTTCCACATGTAACCACTAGATTGTGATACAATACACTAATGGGTGAAGTTTGGTTGACTTCTGCGCAGCGGTTTGGGAGTGAACATCAAAATTACATTTCTCGGCCATATCGCATAGATCTCACTGTGAAAAGGCTTAAATGACTTTTTTTAATTAAGTTTGAAGATTGCGCTCAAACCAAATGTCCTAGAACTAAATTTCCAAATGTAACTACTAGATTGTGATAAAATACACTATTGGGTGAAGTTTGGTTGACTTCTGCGCAGCGGTTTGGGAGTTAACATCAAAATTACATTTCTCGGCCATATCGCATAGATCTCACTGTGAAAAGGCTTAAATGACTTTTTTAATTAAGTTTGATGATTGCGCTCAAACCAAATGTCCTAGAACCAATTTTCCAAATGTAACTACTAGATTGTTATACAATACACTATTGGGTGAAGTTTGGTTGACTTCTGCGCAGCGGTTTGGGAGTTAACATTAAAATTACATTTCTCGGCCATATCGCGTAGATCTCACTGTGAAAAGGCTTAAATGACTTTTTTTTAACTAAGTTTGAGGATTGCGCTCAAACCAAATGTCCTAGAACCAAATTTCCAAATGTAACTACTAGATTGTTATACTATACACTACTGGGTGAAGTTTGGTTGACTTCTGCGCAGCGGTTTGGGAGTTAACATCAAAATTACATTTCTAGGCCATATCGCGTAGATCTCACTGTGAAAAGGCTTAAATGACTTTTTTTTAACAAAGTTTGAGGATTGCGCTCAAACCAAATGTCCTGGAACCAAATTTCAAAATGTAACTACTTGATTGTGATACAATACACTATTGGGTGAAGTTTGGTTGACTTCTGCGCAGCGGTTTGGGAGTTAACATCAAAATTACATTTCTCGGCCATATCGCGTAGATCTCACTGTGAAAAGGCTTAAATGGCTTTTTTGACCAAAGTTTGAGGATTGCGCTCAAACCAAATGTCCTAGAACCAAATTTCCAAATGTAACTACTAGATTGTTATACAATACACTATTGGGTGAAGTTTTTTTGACTTCTGCGCAGCGGTTTGGGAGTTAACATCAAAATTACATTTCTCGGCCATATCGCGTAGACCTCACTGTGAAAAGGCTTAAATGACTTTTTTGACCTAAGTTTGAGGATTGCGCTCAAATCAAATGTCCTAGAACCAAATTTTTACATGTAAGTACTAGATTGTGATACAATACACTATTGGGTGAAGTTTGGTTGACTTCTGCGCAGCGGTTTGGGAGTTAACATCAAAATTACATTTCTCGGCCATATCGCATAGATCTCACTGTGAAAAGGCTTAAATGACTTTTTTTAACTAAGTTTGAGGATTGCGCTCAAATCAAATGTCCTAGAACCAAATTTCCACATGTAACTACTAGATTGTGATACAATACACTATTGGGTGAAGTTTGGTTGACTTCTGCGCAGCGGTTTGGGAGTGAACATCAAAATTATATTTCTCGGCCATATCGCATAGAACTCAATGTGAAAAGGCTTAAATGACTTTTTTTAATCAAGTTTGAAGATTGCGCTCAAACCAAATGTCCTAGAACTAAATTTTTAAATGTAACTACTAGATTGTGATAAAATACACTATTGGGTGAAGTTTGGTTGACTTCTGCGCAGCGGTTTGGGAGTTAACATCAAAATTACATTTCTCGGCCATATCGCATAGATCTCACTGTGAAAAGGCTTAAATGACTTTTTTTAATTAAGTTTGAAGATTGCGCTCAAACCAAATGTCCTACAACTAAATTTCCAAATGTAACTACTAGATTGTGATACAATACACTATTGGGTGAAGTTTGGTTGACTTCTGCGCAGCGGTTTGGGAGTGAACATCAAAATTACATTTCTCGGCCATATCGCATAGATCTCACTGTGAAAAGGCTTAAATGACTTTTTTTAATTAAGTTTGAAGATTGCGCTCAAACCAAATGTCCTAGAACTAAATTTCCAAATGTAACTACTAGATTGTGATAAAATACACTATTGGGTGAAGTTTGGTTGACTTCTGCGCAGCGGTTTGGGAGTTAACATCAAAATTACATTTCTCGGCCATATCGCATAGATCTCACTGTGAAAAGGCTTAAATGACTTTTTTAATTAAGTTTGATGATTGCGCTCAAACCAAATGTCCTAGAACGAAATTTCCAAATGTAACTACTAGATTGTGATACAATACACTATTGGGTGAAGTTTGGTTGACTTCTGCGCAGCGGTTTGGGAGTTAACATCAAAATTACATTTCTCGGCCATATCGCATAGATCTCACTGTGAAAAGGCTTAAATGACTTTTTTTAATTAAGTTTGCAGATTGCGCTCAAACCAAATGTCCTAGAACTAAATTTCTAAATGTAACTACTAGATTGTGATAAAATACACTATTGGGTGAAGTTTGGTTGACTTCTGCGCAGCGGTTTGGGAGTTAACATCAAAATTACATTTCTCGGCCATATCGCATAGATCTCACTGTGAAAAGGCTTAAATGACTTTTTTAATTAAGTTTGATGATTGCGCTCAAACCAAATGTCCTAGAACGAAATTTTCAAATGTAACTACTAGATTGTGATACAATACACTATTGGATGAAGTTTGGTTGACTTCTGCGCAGCGGTTTGGGAGTTAACATCAAAATTACATTTCTCGGCCATATCGCCTAGATCTCACTGTGAAAAGGCTTAAATGGCTTTTTTGACCTAAGTTTGAGGATTGCGCTCAAATCAAATGTCCTAGAACCAAATTTCCACATGTAACTACTAGATTGTGATACAATACATACACTATTGGGTGAAGTTTGGTTTACTTCTGCGCAGCGGTTTGGGAGTTAACATCAAAATTACATTTCTCGGCCATATCGCATAGATCTCACTGTGAAAAGGCTTAAATGGCTTTTTTGACCTAAATTTGAGGATTGCGCTCAAATCAAATGTCCTAGAACCAAATTTCCACATGTAACCACTAGATTGTGATACAATACACTAATGGGTGAAGTTTGGTTGACTTCTGCGCAGCGGTTTGGGAGTGAACATCAAAATTACATTTCTCGGCCATATCGCATAGATCTCACTGTGAAAAGGCTTAAATGACTTTTTTTAATTAAGTTTGAAGATTGCGCTCAAACCAAATGTCCTAGAACTAAATTTCCAAATGTAACTACTAGATTGTGATAAAATACACTATTGGGTGAAGTTTGGTTGACTTCTGCGCAGCGGTTTGGGAGTTAACATCAAAATTACATTTCTCGGCCATATCGCATAGATCTCACTGTGAAAAGGCTTAAATGAATTTTTTAATTAAGTTTGATGATTGCGCTCAAACCAAATGTCCTAGAACCAATTTTCCAAATGTAACTACTAGATTGTTATACAATACACTATTGGGTGAAGTTTGGTTGACTTCTGCGCAGCGGTTTGGGAGTTAACATTAAAATTACATTTCTCGGCCATATCGCGTAGATCTCACTGTGAAAACGCTTAAATGACTTTTTTTTAACTAAGTTTGAGGATTGCGCTCAAACCAAATGTCCTAGAACCAAATTTCCAAATGTAACTACTAGATTGTTATACTATACACTACTGGGTGAAGTTTGGTTGACTTCTGCGCAGCGGTTTGGGAGTTAACATCAAAATTACATTTCTAGGCCATATCGCGTAGATCTCACTGTGAAAAGGCTTAAATGACTTTTTTTTAACAAAGTTTGAGGATTGCGCTCAAACCAAATGTCCTGGAACCAAATTTCAAAATGTAACTACTTGATTGTGATACAATACACTATTGGGTGAAGTTTGGTTGACTTCTGCGCAGCGGTTTGGGAGTTAACATCAAAATTACATTTCTCGGCCATATCGCGTAGATCTCACTGTGAAAAGGCTTAAATGGCTTTTTTGACCAAAGTTTGAGGATTGCGCTCAAACCAAATGTCCTAGAACCAAATTTCCAAATGTAACTACTAGATTGTTATACAATACACTATTGGGTGAAGTTTGGTTGACTTCTGCGCAGCGGTTTGGGAGTTAACATCAAAATTACATTTCTCGGCCATATCGCGTAGACCTCACTGTGAAAAGGCTTAAATGACTTTTTTGACCTAAGTTTGAGGATTGCGCTCAAATCAAATGTCCTAGAACCAAATTTTTACATGTAAGTACTAGATTGTGATACAATACACTATTGGGTGAAGTTTGGTTGACTTCTGCGCAGCGGTTTGGGAGTTAACATCAAAATTACATTTCTCGGCCATATCGCATAGATCTCACTGTGAAAAGGCTTAAATGACTTTTTTTAACTAAGTTTGAGGATTGCGCTCAAATCAAATGTCCTAGAACCAAATTTCCACATGTAACTACTAGATTGTGATACAATACACTATTGGGTGAAGTTTGGTTGACTTCTGCGCAGCGGTTTGGGAGTGAACATCAAAATTATATTTCTCGGCCATATCGCATAGAACTCAATGTGAAAAGGCTTAAATGACTTTTTTTAATTAAGTTTGAAGATTGCGCTCAAACCAAATGTCCTAGAACTAAATTTCTAAATGTAACTACTAGATTGTGATAAAATACACTATTGGGTGAAGTTTGGTTGACTTCTGCGCAGCGGTTTGGGAGTTAACATCAAAATTACATTTCTCGGCCATATCGCATAGATCTCACTGTGAAAAGGCTTAAATGACTTTTTTTAATTAAGTTTGAAGATTGCGCTCAAACCAAATGTCCTACAACTAAATTTCCAAATGTAACTACTAGATTGTGATACAATACACTATTGGGTGAAGTTTGGTTGACTTCTGCGCAGCGGTTTGGGAGTGAACATCAAAATTACATTTCTCGGCCATATCGCATAGATCTCACTGTGAAAAGGCTTAAATGACTTTTTTTAATTAAGTTTGAAGATTGCGCTCAAACCAAATGTCCTAGAACTAAATTTCCAAATGTAACTACTAGATTGTGATAAAATACACTATTGGGTGAAGTTTGGTTGACTTCTGCGCAGCGGTTTGGGAGTTAACATCAAAATTACATTTCTCGGCCATATCGCATAGATCTCACTGTGAAAAGGCTTAAATGACTTTTTTAATTAAGTTTGATGATTGCGCTCAAACCAAATGTCCTAGAACGAAATTTCCAAATGTAACTACTAGATTGTGATACAATACACTATTGGGTGAAGTTTGGTTGACTTCTGCGCAGCGGTTTGGGAGTTAACATCAAAATTACATTTCTCGGCCATATCGCATAGATCTCACTGTGAAAAGGCTTAAATGACTTTTTTTAATTAAGTTTGCAGATTGCGCTCAAACCAAATGTCCTAGAACTAAATTTCTAAATGTAACTACTAGATTGTGATAAAATACACTATTGGGTGAAGTTTGGTTGACTTCTGCGCAGCGGTTTGGGAGTTAACATCAAAATTACATTTCTCGGCCATATCGCATAGATCTCACTGTGAAAAGGCTTAAATGACTTTTTTAATTAAGTTTGATGATTGCGCTCAAACCAAATGTCCTAGAACGAAATTTTCAAATGTAACTACTAGATTTTGATACAATACACTATTGGATGAAGTTTGGTTGACTTCTGCGCAGCGGTTTGGGAGTTAACATCAAAATTACATTTCTCGGCCATATCGCCTAGATCTCACTGTGAAAAGGCTTAAATGGCTTTTTTGACCTAAGTTTGAGGATTGCGCTCAAATCAAATGTCCTAGAACCAAATTTCCACATGTAACTACTAGATTGTGATACAATACACTATTGGGTGAAGTTTGGTTTACTTCTGCGCAGCGGTTTGGGAGTTAACATCAAAATTACATTTCTCGGCCATATCGCATAGATCTCACTGTGAAAAGGCTTAAATGGCTTTTTTGACCTAAGTTTGAGGATTGCGCTCAAATCAAATGTCCTAGAACCAAATTTCCACATGTAACCACTAGATTGTGATACAATACACTAATGGGTGAAGTGTGGTTGACTTCTGCGCAGCGGTTTGGGAGTGAACATCAAAATTACATTTCTCGGCCATATCGCGTAGACCTCACTGTGAAAAGGCTTAAATGACTTTTTTGACCTAAGTTTGAGGATTGCGCTCAAATCAAATGTCCTAGAACCAAATTTTTACATGTAAGTACTAGATTGTGATACAATACACTATTGGGTGAAGTTTGGTTGACTTCTGCGCAGCGGTTTGGGAGTTAACATCAAAATTACATTTCTCGGCCATATCGCATAGATCTCACTGTGAAAAGGCTTAAATGACTTTTTTTAACTAAGTTTGAGGATTGCGCTCAAATCAAATGTCCTAGAACCAAATTTCCACATGTAACTACTAGATTGTGATACAATACACTATTGGGTGAAGTTTGGTTGACTTCTGCGCAGCGGTTTGGGAGTGAACATCAAAATTATATTTCTCGGCCATATCGCATAGAACTCAATGTGAAAAGGCTTAAATGACTTTTTTTAATTAAGTTTGAAGATTGCGCTCAAACCAAATGTCCTAGAACTAAATTTCTAAATGTAACTACTAGATTGTGATAAAATACACTATTGGGTGAAGTTTGGTTGACTTCTGCGCAGCGGTTTGGGAGTTAACATCAAAATTACATTTCTCGGCCATATCGCATAGATCTCACTGTGAAAAGGCTTAAATGACTTTTTTTAATTAAGTTTGAAGATTGCGCTCAAACCAAATGTCCTACAACTAAATTTCCAAATGTAACTACTAGATTGTGATACAATACACTATTGGGTGAAGTTTGGTTGACTTCTGCGCAGCGGTTTGGGAGTGAACATCAAAATTACATTTCTCGGCCATATCGCATAGATCTCACTGTGAAAAGGCTTAAATGACTTTTTTTAATTAAGTTTGAAGATTGCGCTCAAACCAAATGTCCTAGAACTAAATTTCCAAATGTAACTACTAGATTGTGATAAAATACACTATTGGGTGAAGTTTGGTTGACTTCTGCGCAGCGGTTTGGGAGTTAACATCAAAATTACATTTCTCGGCCATATCGCATAGATCTCACTGTGAAAAGGCTTAAATGACTTTTTTAATTAAGTTTGATGATTGCGCTCAAACCAAATGTCCTAGAACGAAATTTCCAAATGTAACTACTAGATTGTGATACAATACACTATTGGGTGAAGTTTGGTTGACTTCTGCGCAGCGGTTTGGGAGTTAACATCAAAATTACATTTCTCGGCCATATCGCATAGATCTCACTGTGAAAAGGCTTAAATGACTTTTTTTAATTAAGTTTGCAGATTGCGCTCAAACCAAATGTCCTAGAACTAAATTTCTAAATTTAACTACTAGATTGTGATAAAATACACTATTGGGTGAAGTTTGGTTGACTTCTGCGCAGCGGTTTGGGAGTTAACATCAAAATTACATTTCTCGGCCATATCGCATAGATCTCACTGTGAAAAGGCTTAAATGACTTTTTTAATTAAGTTTGATGATTGCGCTCAAACCAAATGTCCTAGAACGAAATTTTCAAATGTAACTACTAGATTTTGATACAATACACTATTGGATGAAGTTTGGTTGACTTCTGCGCAGCGGTTTGGGAGTTAACATCAAAATTACATTTCTCGGCCATATCGCCTAGATCTCACTGTGAAAAGGCTTAAATGGCTTTTTTGACCTAAGTTTGAGGATTGCGCTCAAATCAAATGTCCTAGAACCAAATTTCCACATGTAACTACTAGATTGTGATACAATACACTATTGGGTGAAGTTTGGTTTACTTCTGCGCAGCGGTTTGGGAGTTAACATCAAAATTACATTTCTCGGCCATATCGCATAGATCTCACTGTGAAAAGGCTTAAATGGCTTTTTTGACCTAAGTTTGAGGATTGCGCTCAAATCAAATGTCCTAGAACCAAATTTCCACATGTAACCACTAGATTGTGATACAATACACTAATGGGTGAAGTGTGGTTGACTTCTGCGCAGCGGTTTGGGAGTGAACATCAAAATTACATTTCTCGGCCATATCGCATAGATCTCACTGTGAAAAGGCTTAAATGACTTTTTTTAATTAAGTTTGAAGATTGCGCTCAAACCAAATGTCCTAGAACTAAATTTCCAAATGTAACTACTAGATTGTGATGAAATACACTATTGGGTGAAGTTTGGTTGACTTCTGCGCAGCGGTTTGGGAGTTAACATCAAAATTACATTTCTCGGCCATATCGCATAGATCTCACTGTGAAAAGGCTTAAATGACTTTTTTAATTAAGTTTGATGATTGCGCTCAAACCAAATGTCCTAGAACCAATTTTCCAAATGTAACTACTAGATTGTTATACAATACACTATTGGGTGAAGTTTGGTTGACTTCTGCGCAGCGGTTTGGGAGTTAACATTAAAATTACATTTCTCGGCCATATCGCGTAGATCTCACTGTGAAAAGGCTTAAATGACTTTTTTTTAACTAAGTTTGAGGATTGCGCTCAAACCAAATGTCCTAGAACCAAATTTCCAAATGTAACTACTAGATTGTTATACTATACACTACTGGGTGAAGTTTGGTTGACTTCTGCGCAGCGGTTTGGGAGTTAACATCAAAATTACATTTCTAGGCCATATTGCGTAGATCTCACTGTGAAAAGGCTTAAATGACTTTTTTTTAACAAAGTTTGAGGATTGCGCTCAAACCAAATGTCCTGGAACCAAATTTCAAAATGTAACTACTTGATTGTGATACAATACACTATTGGGTGAAGTTTGGTTGACTTCTGCGCAGCGGTTTGGGAGTTAACATCAAAATTACATTTCTCGGCCATATCGCGTAGATCTCACTGTGAAAAGGCTTAAATGGCTTTTTTGACCAAAGTTTGAGGATTGCGCTCAAACCAAATGTCCTAGAACCAAATTTCCAAATGTAACTACTAGATTGTTATACAATACACTATTGGGTGAAGTTTGGTTGACTTCTGCGCAGCGGTTTGGGAGTTAACATCAAAATTACATTTCTCGGCCATATCGCGTAGATCTCACTGTGAAAAGGCTTAAATGACTTTTTTTTTAACTAAGTTTGAGGATTGCGCTCAAACCAAATGTCCTAGAACCAAATTTCCAAATGTAAGTACTAGATTGTTATACTATACACTATTGGGTGAAGTTTGGTTGACTTCTGCGCAGCGGTTTGGGAGTTAACATCAAAATTACATTTCTAGGCCATATCGCGTAGATCTCACTGTGAAAAGGCTTAAATGACTTTTTTTTAACAAAGTTTGAGGATTGCGCTCAAACCAAATGTCCTGGAACCAAATTTCAAAATGTAACTACTAGATTGTGATACAATACACTATTGGGTGAAGTTTGGTTGAATTCTGCGCAGCGGTTTGGGAGTTAACATCATAATTACATTTCTCGGCCATATCGCGTAGATCTCACTGTGAAAAGGCTTAAATGACTTTTTTTAACTACGTTTGAGGATTGCGCTCAAACCAAATGTCCTAGAACCAAATTTCCAAATGTAACTACTAGATTGTGATACAATACACTATTGGGTGAAGTTTGGTTGACTTCTACGCAGCGGTTTGGGAGTTAACATCAAAATTACATTTCTCGGCCATATCGCATAGATCTCACTGTGGAAAGGCTTAAATGACTTTTTTAATTAAGTTTGATGATTGCGCTCAAACCAAATGTCCTAGAACGAAATTTCTAAATGTAACTACTAGATTGTGATACAATACACTATTGGGTGAAGTTTGGTTGACTTCTGCGCAGCGGTTTGGGAGTTAATATCAAAATTACATTTCTCGGCCATATCGCGTAGATCTCACTGTGAAAAGGCTTAAATGGCTTTTTTGACCTAAGTTTGAGGATTGCGCTCAAATCAAATGTCCTAGAACCAAATTTCCACATGTAACCACTAGATTGTGATACAATACACTATTGGGTGAAGTTTGGTTGACTTCTGCGCAATGGTTTGGGAGTTAACATCAAAATTACATTTCTCGGCCATATCGCATAGATCTCACTGTGAAATGGCTTAAATGGCTTTTTTGACCTAAGTTTGAGGATTGCGCTCAAATCAAATGTCCTAGAACCAAATTTCTACATGTAACTACTAGATTGTGATACAATACACTATTGGGTGAAGTTTGGTTGACTTCTGCGCAGCGGTTTGGGAGTTAACATCAAAATTACACTTCTCGGCCATATCGCGTAGATCTCACTGTGAAAAGGCTTAAATGACTTTTTTAATTAAGTTTGATGATTGCGCTCAAACCAAATGTCCTAGAACTAAATTTCCAAATGTAACTACTAGATTTTGATAAAATACACTATTGGGTGAAGTTTGGTTGACTTCTGCGCAGCGGTTTGGGAGTTAACATCAAAATTACATTTCTCAGCCATATCGCGTAGATCTCACTGTGAAAAGGCTTAAATGACTTTTTTTAACTAAGTTTGAAGATTGCGCTCAAACCAAATGTCCTAGAACTAAATTTCCAAATGTAACTACTAGATTGTGATAAAATACACTATTGGGGGAAGTTTGGTTGACTTCTGCGCAGCGGTTTGGGAGTTAACATCAAAATTACATTTCTCGGCCATATCGCATAGATCTCACTGTGAAAAGGCTTAAATGACTTTTTTAATTAAGTTTGATGATTGCGCTCAAACCAAATGTCCTAGAACGAAAATTTCAAATGTAACTACTAGATTGTGATACAATACACTATTGGGTGAAGTTTGGTTGACTTCTGCGCAGCGGTTTGGGAGTTAACATCAAAATTACATTTCTCGGCCATATCGCGTAGATCTCACTGTGAAAAGGCTTAAATGGCTTTTTTGACCTAAGTTTGAGGATTGCGCTCAAATCAAATGTCCTAGAACCAATTTTTTACATGTAACTACTAGATTGTGATACAATACACTATTGGGTGAAATTTGGTTGACTTCTGCGCAGCGGTTTGGGAGTTAACATCAAAATTACATTTCTCGGCCATATCGCATAGATCTCACTGTGAAAAGGCTTAAATGGCTTTTTTGACCTAAGTTTGAGAATTGCGCTCAAATCAAATGTCCTACAACCAAATTTCCACATGTACCTACTAGATTGTGATACAATACACTATTGGGTGAAGTTTGGTTGACTTCTGCGCAGCGGTTTGGGAGTGAACATCAAAATTACATTTCTCGGCCATATCGCATAGATCTCACTGTGAAAAGGCTTAAATGACTTTTTTAATTAAGTTTGAAGATTGCGCTCAAACCAAATGTCCTAGAACTAAATTTCCAAATGTAACTACTAGATTGTGATAAAATACACTATTGGGTGAAGTTTGGTTGACTTCTGCGCAGCGGTTTGGGAGTTAACATCAAAATTACATTTCTCGGCCATATCGCATAGATCTCACTGTGAAAAGGCTTAAATGACTTTTTTAATTAAGTTTGATGATTGCGCTCAAACCAAATGTCCTAGAACGAAATTTCCAAATGTAACTACTAGATTGTGATACAATACACTATTGGGTGAAGTTTGGTTGACTTCTGCGCAGCGGTTTGGGAGTTAACATCAAAATTACATTTCTCGGCCATATCGCGTAGATCTCACTGTGAAAAGGCTTAAATGGCTTTTTTGACCTAAGTTTGAGGATTGCGCTCAAATCAAATGTCCTAGAACCAAATTTCTAAATGTAACTACTAGATTGTGATACAATACACTATTGGGTGAAGTTTGGTTGACTTCTGCGCAGCGGTTTGGGAGTTAACATCAAAATTACATTTCTCGGCCATATCGCGTAGATCTCACTGTGAAAAGGCTTAAATGACTTTTTTAATTAATTTTGATGATTGCGCTCAAACCAAATGTCCTAGAACTAAATTTCCAAATGTAACTACTAGATTGTGATAAAATACACTATTGGGTGAAGTTTGGTTGACTTTTGCGCAGCGGTTTGGGAGTTAACATCAAAATTACATTTCTCGGCCATATCGCATAGATCTCACTGTGAAAAGGCTTAAATGGCTTTTTTGACCTAAGTTTGAGGATTGCGCTCAAATCAAATGTCCTAGAACCAAATTTCCACATGTAACTACTAGATTGTGATACAATACACTAATGGGTGAAGTTTGGTTGACTTCTGCGCAGCGGTTTGGGAGTGAACATAAAAATTACATTTCTCGGCCATATCGCATAGATCTCACTGTGAAAAGGCTTAAATGACTTTTTTTAATTAAGTTTGAAGATTGCGCTCAAACCAAATGTCCTAGAACTAAATTTCTAAATGTAACTACTAGATTGTGATAAAATACACTATTGGGTGAAGTTTGGTTGACTTCTGCGCAGCGGTTTGGGAGTTAACATCAAAATTACATTACTCTGCCATATCGCATAGATCTCACTGTGAAAAGGCTTAAATGACTTTTGTAATTAAGTTTGATGATTGCGCTCAAACCAAATGTCCTAGAACGAAATTTTCAAATGTAACTACTAGATTGTGATACAATACACTATTGGGTGAAGTTTGGTTGACTTCTGCGCAGCGGTTTGGGAGTTAACATCAAAAATACATTTCTCGGCCATATCGCGTAGATCTCACTGTGAAAAGGCTTAAATGGCTTTTTTGACCTAAGTTTGAGGATTGCGCTCAAATCAAATGTCCTAGAACCATATTTCCACTTGTAACTACTAGATTGTGATACAATACACTATTGGGTGAAGTTTGGTTTACTTCTGCGCAGCGGTTTGGGAGTTAACATCAAAATTACATTTCTCGGCCATATCGCGTAGATCTCACTGTGAAAAGGCTTAAATGACTTTTTTAATTAAGTTTGATGATTGCGCTCACACCAAATGTCCTAGAACCAAATTTCCAAATGTAACTACTAGATTGTGATACAATACACTATTGGGTGAAGTTTGGTTGACTTCTGCGCAGCGGTTTGGGAGTTAACATCAAAATTACATTTCTCGGCCATATCGCATAGATCTCACTGAGAAAAGGCTTAAATGACTTTTTTAATTAAGTTTGATGATTGCGCTCAAACCAAATGTCCTAGAACCAAATTTCCAAATGTAACTACTAGATTGTGATACAATACACTATTGGGTGAAGTTTGGTTGACTTCTGCGCAGCGGTTTGGGAGTTAACATCAAAATTACATTTCTCGGCCATATCGCATAGATCTCACTGTGAAAAGGATTAAATGGCTTTTTTGACCTAAGTTTGAGGATTGCGCTCAAATCAAATGTCCTAGAACCAAATTTCCACATGTAACTACTAGACTGTGATACAATACACTATTGGGTGAAGTTTGGTTGACTTCTGCGCAGCGGTTTGGGAGTTAACATCAAAATTACATTTCTCGGCCATATCGCATAGATCTCACTGTGAAAAGGCTTAAATGGCTTTTTTGACCTAAGTTTGAGGATTGCGCTCAAATCAAATGTCCTAGAACCAAATTTCCACATGTAACTACTAGATTGTGATACAATACACTATTGGGTGAAGTTTGGTTGACTTCTGCGCAGCGGTTTGGGAGTTAACATCAAAATTACATTTGTCGGCCATATCGCGTAGATCTCACTGTGAAAAGGCTTAAATTACTTTTTTTAATTAAGTTTGATGATTGCGCTCAAACCAAATGTCCTAGAACTAAATTTCCAAATGTAACTACTAGATTGTGATAAAATACACTATTGGGTGAAGTTTGGTTGACTTCTGCGCAGCGGTTTGGGAGTTAACATCAAAATTACATTTCTCGGCCATATCGCATAGATCTCACTGTGAAAAGGCTTAAATGACTTTTTTAATTAAGTTTGATGATTGCGCTCAAACCAAATGTCCTAGAACGAAATTTCCAAATGTAACTACTAGATTGTGATACAATACACTATTGGGTGAAGTTTGGTTGACTTCTGCGCAGCGGTTTGGGAGTTAACATCAAAATTACATTTCTCGGCCATATCGCGTAGATCTCACTGTGAAAAGGCTTAAATGGCTTTTTTGACCTAAGTTTGAGGATTGCGCTCAAATCAAATGTCCTAGAACCAAATTTCCACATGTAACTACTAGATTGTGATACAATACACTATTGGGTGAAGTTTGGTTGACTTCTGCGCAGCGGTTTGGGAGTTAACATCAAAATTACATTTCTCGGCCATATCGCGTAGAACTCACTGTGAAAAGGCTTAAATGACTTTTTTAATTAGGTTTGATGATTGCGCTCAAACCAAATGTCCTAGAACCAAATTTCCAAATGTAACTACTAGATTGTGATACAATACACTATTGGGTGAAGTTTGGTTGACTTCTGCGAAGCGGTTTGGGAGTTAACATCAAAATTACATTTCTCAGCCATATCGCATAGATCTCACTGTGAAAAGGCTTAAATGGCTTTTTTGACCTAAGTTTGAGGATTGCGCTCAAATCAAATGTCCTAGAACCAAATTTCCACATGTAACTACTAGATTGTGATACAATACACTATTGGGTGAAGTTTGGTTGACTTCTGCGCAGCGGTTTGGGAGTTAACATCAAAATTACATTTCTCGGCCATATCGCGTAGATCTCACTGTGAAAAGGCTTAAATGACTTTTTTAATTAAGTTTGATGATTGCGCTCAAACCAAATGTCCTAGAACTAAATTTCCAAATGTAACTACTAGATTGTGATAAAATACACTATTGGGTGAAGTTTGGTTGACTTCTACGCAGCGGTTTGGGAGTTAACATCAAAATTACATTTCTCCGCCATATCGCGTAGATCTCACTGTGAAAAGGCTTAAATGATTTTTTTTTTAACTAAGTTTGAGGATTGCGCTCAAACCAAATGTCCTAGAACCAAATTTCCAAATGTAACTACTAGATTGTTATACTATACACTATTGGGTGAAGTTTGGTTGACTTCTGCGCAGCGGTTTGGGAGTTAACATCAAAATTACATTTCTAGGCCATATCGCGTAGATCTCACTGTGAAAAGGCTTAAATGACTTTTTTTTAACAAAGTTTGAGGATTGCGCTCAAACCAAATGTCCTGGAACCAAATTTCAAAATGTAACTACTAGATTGTGATACAATACACTATTGGGTGAAGTTTGGTTGAATTCTGCGCAGCGGTTTGGGAGTTAACATCATAATTACATTTCTCGGCCATATCGCGTAGATCTCACTGTGAAAAGGCTTAAATGACTTTTTTTAACTAAGTTTGAGGATTGCGCTCAAACCAAATGTCCTACAACCAAATTTCCAAATGTAACTACTAGATTGTGATACAATACACTATTGGGTGAAGTTTGGTTGACTTCTACGCAGCGGTTTGGGAGTTAACATCAAAATTACATTTCTCGGCCATATCGCATAGATCTCACTGTGGAAAGGCTTAAATGACTTTTTTAATTAAGTTTGATGATTGCGCTCAAACCAAATGTCCTAGAACGAAATTTCTAAATGTAACTACTAGATTGTGATACAATACACTATTGGGTGAAGTTTGGTTGACTTCTGCGCAGCGGTTTGGGAGTTAATATCAAAATTACATTTCTCGGCCATATCGCGTAGATCTCACTGTGAAAAGGCTTAAATGGCTTTTTTGACCTAAGTTTTAGGATTGCGCTCAAATCAAATGTCCTAGAACCAAATTTCCACATGTAACTACTAGATTGTGATACAATACACTATTGGGTGAAGTTTGGTTGACTTCTGCGCAATGGTTTGGGAGTTAACATCAAAATTACATTTCTCGGCCATATCGCATAGATCTCACTGTGAAATGGCTTAAATGGCTTTTTTGACCTAAGTTTGAGGATTGCGCTCAAATCAAATGTCCTAGAACCAAATTTCTACATGTAACTACTAGATTGTGATACAATACACTATTGGGTGAAGTTTGGTTGACTTCTGCGCAGCGGTTTGGGAGTTAACATCAAAATTACACTTCTCGGCCATATCGCGTAGATCTCACTGTGAAAAGGCTTAAATGACTTTTTTAATTAAGTTTGATGATTGCGCTCAAACCAAATGTCCTAGAACTAAATTTCCAAATGTAACTACTAGATTTTGATAAAATACACTATTGGGTGAAGTTTGGTTGACTTCTGCGCAGCGGTTTGGGAGTTAACATCAAAATTACATTTCTCAGCCATATCGCGTAGATCTCACTGTGAAAAGGCTTAAATGACTTTTTTTAACTAAGTTTGAAGATTGCGCTCAAACCAAATGTCCTAGAACTAAATTTCCAAATGTAACTACTAGATTGTGATAAAATACACTATTGGGTGAAGTTTGGTTGACTTCTGCGCAGCGGTTTGGGAGTTAACATCAAAATTACATTTCTCGGCCATATCGCATAGATCTCACTGTGAAAAGGCTTAAATGACTTTTTTAATTAAGTTTGATGATTGCGCTCAAACCAAATGTCCTAGAACGAAAATTTCAAATGTAACTACTAGATTGTGATACAATACACTATTGGGTGAAGTTTGGTTGACTTCTGCGCAGCGGTTTGGGAGTTAACATCAAAATTACATTTCTCGGCCATATCGCGTAGATCTCACTGTGAAAAGGCTTAAATGGCTTTTTTGACCTAAGTTTGAGGATTGCGCTCAAATCAAATGTCCTAGAACCAATTTTTTACATGTAACTACTAGATTGTGATACAATACACTATTGGGTGAAATTTGGTTGACTTCTGCGCAGCGGTTTGGGAGTTAACATCAAAATTACATTTCTCGGCCATATCGCATAGATCTCACTGTGAAAAGGCTTAAATGGCTTTTTTGACCTAAGTTTGAGAATTGCGCTCAAATCAAATGTCCTACAACCAAATTTCCACATGTACCTACTAGATTGTGATACAATACACTATTGGGTGAAGTTTGGTTGACTTCTGCGCAGCGGTTTGGGAGTGAACATCAAAATTACATTTCTCGGCCATATCGCATAGATCTCACTGTGAAAAGGCTTAAATGACTTTTTTAATTAAGTTTGAAGATTGCGCTCAAACCAAATGTCCTAGAACTAAATTTCCAAATGTAACTACTAGATTGTGATAAAATACACTATTGGGTGAAGTTTGGTTGACTTCTGCGCAGCGGTTTGGGAGTTAACATCAAAATTACATTTCTCGGCCATATCGCATAGATCTCACTGTGAAAAGGCTTAAATGACTTTTTTAATTAAGTTTGATGATTGCGCTCAAACCAAATGTCCTAGAACGAAATTTCCAAATGTAACTACTAGATTGTGATACAATACACTATTGGGTGAAGTTTGGTTGACTTCTGCGCAGCGGTTTGGGAGTTAACATCAAAATTACATTTCTCGGCCATATCGCGTAGATCTCACTGTGAAAAGGCTTAAATGGCTTTTTTGACCTAAGTTTGAGGATTGCGCTCAAATCAAATGTCCTAGAACCAAATTTCCACATGTAACTACTAGATTGTGATACAATACACTATTGGGTGAAGTTTGGTTGACTTCTGCGCAGCGGTTTGGGAGTTAACATCAAAATTACATTTCTCGGCCATATCGCGTAGATCTCACTGTGAAAAGGCTTAAATGACTTTTTTAATTAATTTTGATGATTGCGCTCAAACCAAATGTCCTAGAACTAAATTTCCAAATGTAACTACTAGATTGTGATAAAATACACTATTGGGTGAAGTTTGGTTGACTTCTGCGCAGCGGTTTGGGAGTTAACATCAAAATTACATTTCTCGGCCATATCGCATAGATCTCACTGTGAAAAGGCTTAAATGACTTTTTTTTAATTAAGTTTGAAGATTGCGCTCAAACCAAATGTCCTAGAACTAAATTTCTAAATGTAACTACTAGATTGTGATAAAATACACTATTGGGTGAAGTTTGGTTGACTTCTGCGCAGCGGTTTGGGAGTTAACATCAAAATTACATTACTCGGCCATATCGCATAGATCTCACTGTGAAAAGGCTTAAATGACTTTTGTAATTAAGTTTGATGATTGCGCTCAAACCAAATGTCCTAGAACGAAATTTTCAAATGTAACTACTAGATTGTGATACAATACACTATTGGGTGAAGTTTGGTTGACTTCTGCGCAGCGGTTTGGGAGTTAACATCAAAAATACATTTCTCGGCCATATCGCATAGATCTCACTGTGAAAAGGCTTAAATGACTTTTTTAATTAAGTTTGATGATTGCGCTCAAACCAAATGTCCTAGAACTAAATTTCTAAATGTAACTACTAGATTGTGATAAAATACACTATTGGGTGAAGTTTGGTTGACTTCTGCGCAGCGGTTTGGGAGTTAACATCAAAATTACATTTCTCGGCCATATCGCATAGATCTCACTGTGAAAAGGCTTAAATGACTTTTTTAATTAAGTTTGATGATTGCGCTCAAACCAAATGTCCTAGAACGAAATTTCCAAATGTAACTACTAGATTGTGATACAATACACTATTGGGTGAAGTTTGGTTGACTTCTGCGCAGCGGTTTGGGAGTTAACATCAAAATTACATTTCTCGGCCATATCGCGTAGATCTCACTGTGAAAAGGCTTAAATGGCTTTTTTGACCTAAGTTTGAGGATTGCGCTCAAATCAAATGTCCTAGAACCAAATTTCCACATGTAACTACTAGATTGTGATACAATACACTATTGGGTGAAGTTTGGTTGACTTCTGCGCAGCGGTTTGGGAGTTAACATCAAAATTACATTTCTCGGCCATATCGCGTAGAACTCACTGTGAAAAGGCTTAAATGACTTTTTTAATTAAGTTTGATGATTGCGCTCAAACCAAATGTCCTAGAACCAAATTTCCAAATGTAACTACTAGATTGTGATACAATACACTTTTGGGTGAAGTTTGGTTGACTTCTGCGCAGCGGTTTGGGAGTTAACATCAAAATTACATTTCTCAGCCATATCGCATAGATCTCACTGTGAAAAGGCTTAAATGGCTTTTTTGACCTAAGTTTGAGGATTGCGCTCAAATCAAATGTCCTAGAACCAAATTTCCACATGTAACTACTAGATTGTGATACAATACACTATTGGGTGAAGTTTGGTTGACTTCTGCGCAGCGGTTTGGGAGTTAACATCAAAATTACATTTCTCGGCCATATCGCGTAGATCTCACTGTGAAAAGGCTTAAATGACTTTTTTAATTAAGTTTGATGATTGCGCTCAAACCAAATGTCCTAGAACTAAATTTCCAAATGTAACTACTAGATTGTGATAAAATACACTATTGGGTGAAGTTTGGTTGACTTCTGCGCAGCGGTTTGGGAGTTAACATCAAAATTACATTTCTCGGCCATATCGCATAGATCTCACTGTGAAAAGGCTTAAATGGCTTTTTTGACCTAAGTTTGAGGATTGCGCTCAAATCAAATGTCCTAGAACCAAATTTCCACATGTAACTACTAGATTGTGATACAATACACTATTGGGTGAAGTTTGGTTGACTTCTGCGCAGCGGTTTGGGAGTGAACATCAAAATTACATTTCTCGGCCATATCGCGTAGATCTCACTGTGAAAAGGCTTAAATGACTTTTTTAATTAAGTTTGATGATTGCGCTCACACCAAATGTCCTAGAACCAAATTTCCAAATGTAACTACTAGATTGTGATAAAATACACTATTGGGTGAAGTTTGGTTGACTTCTGCGCAGCGGTTTGGGAGTTAACATCAAAATTACATTTCTCGGCCATATCGCATAGATCTCACTGAGAAAAGGCTTAAATGACTTTTTTAATTAAGTTTGATGATTGCGCTCAAACCAAATGTCCTAGAACCAAATTTCCAAATGTAACTACTAGATTGTGATACAATACACTATTGGGTGAAGTTTGGTTGACTTCTGCGCAGCGGTTTGGGAGTTAACATCAAAATTACATTTCTCGGCCATATCGCATAGATCTCACTGTGAAAAGGATTAAATGGCTTTTTTGACCTAAGTTTGAGGATTGCGCTCAAATCAAATGTCCTAGAACCAAATTTCCACATGTAACTACTAGATTGTGATACAATACACTATTGGGTGAAGTTTGGTTGACTTCTGCGCAGCGGTTTGGGAGTTAACATCAAAATTACATTTCTCGGCCATATCGCGTAGAACTCACTGTGAAAAGGCTTAAATGACTTTTTTAATTAAGTTTGATGATTGCGCTCAAACCAAATGTCCTAGAACCAAATTTCCAAATGTAACTACTAGATTGTGATACAATACACTTTTGGGTGAAGTTTGGTTGACTTCTGCGCAGCGGTTTGGGAGTTAACATCAAAATTACATTTCTCAGCCATATCGCATAGATCTCACTGTGAAAAGGCTTAAATGGCTTTTTTGACCTAAGTTTGAGGATTGCGCTCAAATCAAATGTCCTAGAACCAAATTTCCACATGTAACTATTAGATTGTGATACAATACACTATTGGGTGAAGTTTGGTTGACTTCTGCGCAGCGGTTTGGGAGTTAACATCAAAATTACATTTCTCGGCCATATCGCGTAGATCTCACTGTGAAAAGGCTTAAATGACTTTTTTAATTAAGTTTGATGATTGCGCTCAAACCAAATGTCCTAGAACTAAATTTCCAAATGTAACTACTAGATTGTGATAAAATACACTATTGGGTGAAGTTTGGTTGACTTCTGCGCAGCGGTTTGGGAGTTAACATCAAAATTACATTTCTCGGCCATATCGCATAGATCTCACTGTGAAAAGGCTTAAATGGCTTTTTTGACCTAAGTTTGAGGATTGCGCTCAAATCAAATGTCCTAGAACCAAATTTCCACATGTAACTACTAGATTGTGATACAATACACTATTGGGTGAAGTTTGGTTGACTTCTGCGCAGCGGTTTGGGAGTGAACATCAAAATTACATTTCTCGGCCATATCGCGTAGATCTCACTGTGAAAAGGCTTAAATGACTTTTTTAATTAAGTTTGATGATTGCGCTCACACCAAATGTCCTAGAACCAAATTTCCAAATGTAACTACTAGATTGTGATAAAATACACTATTGGGTGAAGTTTGGTTGACTTCTGCGCAGCGGTTTGGGAGTTAACATCAAAATTACATTTCTCGGCCATATCGCATAGATCTCACTGAGAAAAGGCTTAAATGACTTTTTTAATTAAGTTTGATGATTGCGCTCAAACCAAATGTCCTAGAACCAAATTTCCAAATGTAACTACTAGATTGTGATACAATACACTATTGGGTGAAGTTTGGTTGACTTCTGCGCAGCGGTTTGGGAGTTAACATCAAAATTACATTTCTCGGCCATATCGCATAGATCTCACTGTGAAAAGGATTAAATGGCTTTTTTGACCTAAGTTTGAGGATTGCGCTCAAATCAAATGTCCTAGAACCAAATTTCCACATGTAACTACTAGATTGTGATACAATACACTATTGGGTGAAGTTTGGTTGACTTCTGCGCAGCGGTTTGGGAGTTAACATCAAAATTACATTTCTCGGCCATATCGCATAGATCTCACTGTGAAAAGGCTTAAATGGCTTTTTTGACCTAAGTTTGAGGATTGCGCTCAAATCAAATGTCCTAGAACCAAATTTCCACATGCAACTACTAGATTGTGATACAATACACTATTGGGTGAAGTTTGGTTGACTTCTGCGCAGCGGTTTGGGAGTTAACATCAAAATTACATTTGTCGGCCATATCGCGTAGATCTCACTGTGAAAAGGCTTAAATTACTTTTTTTAATTAAGTTTGATGATTGCGCTCAAACCAAATGTCCTAGAACTAAATTTCCAAATGTAACTACTAGATTGTGATAAAATACACTATTGGGTGAAGTTTGGTTGACTTCTGCGCAGCGGTTTGGGAGTTAACATCAAAATTACATTTCTCGGCCATATCGCTTAGATCTCACTGTGAAAAGGCTTAAATGACTTTTTTAATTAAGTTTGATGATTGCGCTCAAACCAAATGTCCTAGAACGAAATTTCCAAATGTAACTACTAGATTGTGATACAATACACTATTGGGTGAAGTTTGGTTGACTTCTGCGCAGCGGTTTGGGAGTTAACATCAAAATTACATTTCTCGGCCATATCGCGTAGATCTCACTGTGAAAAGGCTTAAATGGCTTTTTTGACCTAAGTTTGAGGATTGCGCTCAAATCAAATGTCCTAGAACCAAATTTCCACATGTAACTACTAGATTGTGATACAATACACTATTGGGTGAAGTTTGGTTGACTTCTGCGCAGCGGTTTGGGAGTTAACATCAAAATTACATTTCTCGGCCATATCGCGTAGAACTCACTGTGAAAAGGCTTAAATGACTTTTTTAATTAAGTTTGATGATTGCGCTCAAACCAAATGTCCTAGAACCAAATTTCCAAATGTAACTACTAGATTGTGATACAATACACTATTGGGTGAAGTTTGGTTGACTTCTGCGCAGCGGTTTGGGAGTTAACATCAAAATTACATTTCTCAGCCATATCGCATAGATCTCACTGTGAAAAGGCTTAAATGGCTTTTTTGACCTAAGTTTGAGGATTGCGCTCAAATCAAATGTCCTAGAACCAAATTTCCACATGTAACTACTAGATTGTGATACAATACACTATTGGGTGAAGTTTGGTTGACTTCTGCGCAGCGGTTTGGGAGTTAACATCAAAATTACATTTCTCGGCCATATCGCGTAGATCTCACTGTGAAAAGGCTTAAATGACTTTTTTAATTAAGTTTGATGATTGCGCTCAAACCAAATGTCCTAGAACTAAATTTCCAAATGTAACTACTAGATTGTGATAAAATACACTATTGGGTGAAGTTTGGTTGACTTCTGCGCAGCGGTTTGGGAGTTAACATCAAAATTACATTTCTCGGCCATATCGCATAGATCTCACTGTGAAAAGGCTTAAATGGCTTTTTTGACCTAAGTTTGAGGATTGCGCTCAAATCAAATGTCCTAGAACCAAATTTCCACATGTAACTACTAGATTGTGATACAAAACACTATTGGGTGAAGTTTGGTTGACTTCTGCGCAGCGGTTTGGGAGTGAACATCAAAATTACATTTCTCGGCCATATCGCATTGATCTCACTGTGAAAAGGCTTAAATGACTTTTTTTAATTAAGTTTGAAGATTGCGCTCAAACCAAATGTCCTAGAACTAAATTTCCAAATGTAACTACTAGATTGTGATAAAATACACTATTGGGTGAAGTTTGGTTGACTTCTGCGCAGTGGTTTGGGAGTTAACATCAAAATTACATTTCTCGGCCATATCGCGTAGATCTCACTGTGAAAAGGCTTAAATGGCTTTTTTGACCTAAGTTTGAGGATTGCGCTCAAATCAAATGTCCTAGAACCAAATTTCCACATGTAACTACTAGATTGTGATACAATACACTATTGGGTGAAGTTTGGTTGACTTCTGCGCAGCGGTTTGGGAGTTAACATCAAAATTACATTTCTCGGCCATATCGCATAGATCTCACTGTGAAAAGGCTTAAATGGCTTTTTTGACCTAAGTTTGAGGATTGCGCTCAAATCAAATGTCCTAGAACCAAATTTCCACATGTAACTACTAGATTGTGATACAATACACTAATGGGTGAAGTTTGGTTGACTTCTGCGCAGCGGTTTGGGAGTGAACATAAAAATTACATTTCTCGGCCATATCGCATAGATCTCACTGTGAAAAGGCTTAAATGACTTTTTTTAATTAAGTTTGAAGATTGCGCTCAAACCAAATGTCCTAGAACTAAATTTCTAAATGTAACTACTAGATTGTGATACAATACACTATTGGGTGAAGTTTGGTTGACTTCTGCGCAGCGGTTTGGGAGTTAACATCAAAATTACATTACTCGGCCATATCGCATAGATCTCACTGTGAAAAGGCTTAAATGACTTTTGTAATTAAGTTTGATGATTGCGCTCAAACCAAATGTCCTAGAACCAAATTTCCAAATGTAACTACTAGATTGTGATACAATACACTATTGGGTGAAGTTTGGTTGACTTCTGCGCAGCGGTTTGGGAGTTAACATCAAAATTACATTTCTCGGCCATATCGCATAGATCTCACTGTGAAAAGGCTTAAATGGCTTTTTTGACCTAAATTTGAGGATTGCGCTCAAATCAAATGTCCTAGAACCAAATTTCCACATGTAACTACTAGATTGTGATACAATACACTATTGGGTGAAGTTTGGTTGACTTCTGCGCAGCGGTTTGGGAGTTAACATCAAAATTACATTTCTCGGCCATATCGCATAGATCTCACTGTGAAAAGGCTTAAATGGCTTTTTTGACCTAAGTTTGAGGATTGCGCTCAAATCAAATGTCCTAGAACCAAATTTCCACATGTAACTACTAGATTGTGATACAATACACTATTGGGTGAAGTTTGGTTGACTTCTGCGCAGCGGTTTGGGAGTGAACATCAAAATTACATTTCTCGGCCATATCGCATTGATCTCACTGTGAAAAGGCTTAAATGACTTTTTTTAATTAAGTTTGAAGATTGCGCTCAAACCAAATGTCCTAGAACTAAATTTCCAAATGTAACTACTAGATTGTGATAAAATACACTATTGGGTGAAGTTTGGTTGACTTCTGCGCAGTGGTTTGGGAGTTAACATCAAAATTACATTTCTCGGCCATATCGCGTAGATCTCACTGTGAAAAGGCTTAAATGGCTTTTTTGACCTAAGTTTGAGGATTGCGCTCAAATCAAATGTCCTAGAACCAAATTTCCACATGTAACTACTAGATTGTGATACAATACACTATTGGGTGAAGTTTGGTTGACTTCTGCGCAGCGGTTTGGGAGTTAACATCAAAATTACATTTCTCGGCCATATCGCGTAGATCTCACTGTGAAAAGGCTTAAATGACTTTTTTTATTAATTTTGATGATTGCGCTCAAACCAAATGTCCTAGAACTAAATTTCCAAATGTTACTACTAGATTGTGATAAAATACACTATTGGGTGAAGTTTGGTTGACTTCTGCGCAGCGGTTTGGGAGTTAACATCAAAATTACATTTCTCGGCCATATCGCATAGATCTCACTGTGAAAAGGCTTAAATGGCTTTTTTGACCTAAGTTTGAGGATTGCGCTCAAATCAAATGTCCTAGAACCAAATTTCCACATGTAACTACTAGATTGTGATACAATACACTAATGGGTGAAGTTTGGTTGACTTCTGCGCAGCGGTTTGGGAGTGAACATAAAAATTACATTTCTCGGCCATATCGCATAGATCTCACTGTGAAAAGGCTTAAATGACTTTTTTTAATTAAGTTTGAAGATTGCGCTCAAACCAAATGTCCTAGAACTAAATTTCTAAATGTAACTACTAGATTGTGATACAATACACTATTGGGTGAAGTTTGGTTGACTTCTGCGCAGCGGTTTGGGAGTTAACATCAAAATTACATTACTCGGCCATATCGCATAGATCTCACTGTGAAAAGGCTTAAATGACTTTTGTAATTAAGTTTGATGATTGCGCTCAAACCAAATGTCCTAGAACGAAATTTTCAAATGTAACTACTAGATTGTGATACAATACACTATTGGGTGAAGTTTGGTTGACTTCTGCGCAGCGGTTTGGGAGTTAACATCAAAAATACATTTCTCGGCCATATCGCGTAGATCTCACTGTGAAAAGGCTTAAATGGCTTTTTTGACCTAAGTTTGAGGATTGCGCTCAAATCAAATGTCCTAGAACCAAATTTCCACATGTAACTACTAGATTGTGATACAATACACTATTGGGTGAAGTTTGGTTTACTTCTGCGCAGCGGTTTGGGAGTTAACATCAAAATTACATTTCTCGGCCATATCGCGTAGATCTCACTGTGAAAAGGCTTAAATGACTTTTTTAATTAAGTTTGATGATTGCGCTCAAACCAAATGTCCTAGAACCAAATTTCCAAATGTAACTACTAGATTGTGATACAATACACTATTGGGTGAAGTTTGGTTGACTTCTGCGCAGCGGTTTGGGAGTTAACATCAAAATTACATTTCTCGGCCATATCGCATAGATCTCACTGTGAAAAGGATTAAATGGCTTTTTTGACCTAAGTTTGAGGATTGCGCTCAAATCAAATGTCCTAGAACCAAATTTCCACATGTAACTACTAGATTGTGATACAATACACTATTGGGTGAAGTTTGGTTGACTTCTGCGCAGCGGTTTGGGAGTTAACATCAAAATTACATTTCTCGGCCATATCGCGTAGAACTCACTGTGAAAAGGCTTAAATGACTTTTTTAATTAAGTTTGATGATTGCGCTCAAACCAAATGTCCTAGAACCAAATTTCCAAATGTAACTACTAGATTGTGATACAATACACTTTTGGGTGAAGTTTGGTTGACTTCTGCGCAGCGGTTTGGGAGTTAACATCAAAATTACATTTCTCAGCCATATCGCATAGATCTCACTGTGAAAAGGCTTAAATGGCTTTTTTGACCTAAGTTTGAGGATTGCGCTCAAATCAAATGTCCTAGAACCAAATTTCCACATGTAACTACTAGATTGTGATACAATACACTATTGGGTGAAGTTTGGTTGACTTCTGCGCAGCGGTTTGGGAGTTAACATCAAAATTACATTTCTCGGCCATATCGCGTAGATCTCACTGTGAAAAGGCTTAAATGACTTTTTTAATTAAGTTTGATGATTGCGCTCAAACCAAATGTCCTAGAACTAAATTTCCAAATGTAACTACTAGATTGTGATAAAATACACTATTGGGTGAAGTTTGGTTGACTTCTGCGCAGCGGTTTGGGAGTTAACATCAAAATTACATTTCTCGGCCATATCGCATAGATCTCACTGTGAAAAGGCTTAAATGGCTTTTTTGACCTAAGTTTGAGGATTGCGCTCAAATCAAATGTCCTAGAACCAAATTTCCACATGTAACTACTAGATTGTGATACAATACACTATTGGGTGAAGTTTGGTTGACTTCTGCGCAGCGGTTTGGGAGTGAACATCAAAATTACATTTCTCGGCCATATCGCGTAGATCTCACTGTGAAAAGGCTTAAATGACTTTTTTAATTAAGTTTGATGATTGCGCTCACACCAAATGTCCTAGAACCAAATTTCCAAATGTAACTACTAGATTGTGATAAAATACACTATTGGGTGAAGTTTGGTTGACTTCTGCGCAGCGGTTTGGGAGTTAACATCAAAATTACATTTCTCGGCCATATCGCATAGATCTCACTGAGAAAAGGCTTAAATGACTTTTTTAATTAAGTTTGATGATTGCGCTCAAACCAAATGTCCTAGAACCAAATTTCCAAATGTAACTACTAGATTGTGATACAATACACTATTGGGTGAAGTTTGGTTGACTTCTGCGCAGCGGTTTGGGAGTTAACATCAAAATTACATTTCTCGGCCATATCGCATAGATCTCACTGTGAAAAGGATTAAATGGCTTTTTTGACCTAAGTTTGAGGATTGCGCTCAAATCAAATGTCCTAGAACCAAATTTCCACATGTAACTACTAGATTGTGATACAATACACTATTGGGTGAAGTTTGGTTGACTTCTGCGCAGCGGTTTGGGAGTTAACATCAAAATTACATTTCTCGGCCATATCGCATAGATCTCACTGTGAAAAGGCTTAAATGGCTTTTTTGACCTAAGTTTGAGGATTGCGCTCAAATCAAATGTCCTAGAACCAAATTTCCACATGTAACTACTAGATTGTGATACAATACACTATTGGGTGAAGTTTGGTTGACTTCTGCGCAGCGGTTTGGGAGTTAACATCAAAATTACATTTGTCGGCCATATCGCGTAGATCTCACTGTGAAAAGGCTTAAATTACTTTTTTTAATTAAGTTTGATGATTGCGCTCAAACCAAATGTCCTAGAACTAAATTTCCAAATGTAACTACTAGATTGTGATAAAATACACTATTGGGTGAAGTTTGGTTGACTTCTGCGCAGCGGTTTGGGAGTTAACATCAAAATTACATTTCTCGGCCATATCGCATAGATCTCACTGTGAAAAGGCTTAAATGACTTTTTTAATTAAGTTTGATGATTGCGCTCAAACCAAATGTCCTAGAACGAAATTTCCAAATGTAACTACTAGATTGTGATACAATACACTATTGGGTGAAGTTTGGTTGACTTCTGCGCAGCGGTTTGGGAGTTAACATCAAAATTACATTTCTCGGCCATATCGCGTAGATCTCACTGTGAAAAGGCTTAAATGGCTTTTTTGACCTAAGTTTGAGGATTGCGCTCAAATCAAATGTCCTAGAACCAAATTTCCACATGTAACTACTAGATTGTGATACAATACACTATTGGGTGAAGTTTGGTTGACTTCTGCGCAGCGGTTTGGGAGTTAACATCAAAATTACATTTCTCGGCCATATCGCGTAGAACTCACTGTGAAAAGGCTTAAATGACTTTTTTAATTAAGTTTGATGATTGCGCTCAAACCAAATGTCCTAGAACCAAATTTCCAAATGTAACTACTAGATTGTGATACAATACACTATTGGGTGAAGTTTGGTTGACTTCTGCGCAGCGGTTTGGGAGTTAACATCAAAATTACATTTCTCAGCCATATCGCATAGATCTCACTGTGAAAAGGCTTAAATGGCTTTTTTGACCTAAGTTTGAGGATTGCGCTCAAATCAAATGTCCTAGAACCAAATTTCCACATGTAACTACTAGATTGTGATACAATACACTATTGGGTGAAGTTTGGTTGACTTCTGCGCAGCGGTTTGGGAGTTAACATCAAAATTACATTTCTCGGCCATATCGCGTAGATCTCACTGTGAAAAGGCTTAAATGACTTTTTTAATTAAGTTTGATGATTGCGCTCAAACCAAATGTCCTAGAACTAAATTTCCAAATGTAACTACTAGATTGTGATAAAATACACTATTGGGTGAAGTTTGGTTGACTTCTGCGCAGCGGTTTGGGAGTTAACATCAAAATTACATTTCTCGGCCATATCGCATAGATCTCACTGTGAAAAGGCTTAAATGGCTTTTTTGACCTAAGTTTGAGGATTGCGCTCAAATCAAATGTCCTAGAACCAAATTTCCACATGTAACTACTAGATTGTGATACAAAACACTATTGGGTGAAGTTTGGTTGACTTCTGCGCAGCGGTTTGGGAGTGAACATCAAAATTACATTTCTCGGCCATATCGCATTGATCTCACTGTGAAAAGGCTTAAATGACTTTTTTTAATTAAGTTTGAAGATTGCGCTCAAACCAAATGTCCTAGAACTAAATTTCCAAATGTAACTACTAGATTGTGATAAAATACACTATTGGGTGAAGTTTGGTTGACTTCTGCGCAGTGGTTTGGGAGTTAACATCAAAATTACATTTCTCGGCCATATCGCGTAGATCTCACTGTGAAAAGGCTTAAATGGCTTTTTTGACCTAAGTTTGAGGATTGCGCTCAAATCAAATGTCCTAGAACCAAATTTCCACATGTAACTACTAGATTGTGATACAATACACTATTGGGTGAAGTTTGGTTGACTTCTGCGCAGCGGTTTGGGAGTTAACATCAAAATTACATTTCTCGGCCATATCGCATAGATCTCACTGTGAAAAGGCTTAAATGGCTTTTTTGACCTAAGTTTGAGGATTGCGCTCAAATCAAATGTCCTAGAACCAAATTTCCACATGTAACTACTAGATTGTGATACAATACACTAATGGGTGAAGTTTGGTTGACTTCTGCGCAGCGGTTTGGGAGTGAACATAAAAATTACATTTCTCGGCCATATCGCATAGATCTCACTGTGAAAAGGCTTAAATGACTTTTTTTAATTAAGTTTGAAGATTGCGCTCAAACCAAATGTCCTAGAACTAAATTTCTAAATGTAACTACTAGATTGTGATACAATACACTATTGGGTGAAGTTTGGTTGACTTCTGCGCAGCGGTTTGGGAGTTAACATCAAAATTACATTACTCGGCCATATCGCATAGATCTCACTGTGAAAAGGCTTAAATGACTTTTGTAATTAAGTTTGATGATTGCGCTCAAACCAAATGTCCTAGAACCAAATTTCCAAATGTAACTACTAGATTGTGATACAATACACTATTGGGTGAAGTTTGGTTGACTTCTGCGCAGCGGTTTGGGAGTTAACATCAAAATTACATTTCTCGGCCATATCGCATAGATCTCACTGTGAAAAGGCTTAAATGGCTTTTTTGACCTAAATTTGAGGATTGCGCTCAAATCAAATGTCCTAGAACCAAATTTCCACATGTAACTACTAGATTGTGATACAATACACTATTGGGTGAAGTTTGGTTGACTTCTGCGCAGCGGTTTGGGAGTTAACATCAAAATTACATTTCTCGGCCATATCGCATAGATCTCACTGTGAAAAGGCTTAAATGGCTTTTTTGACCTAAGTTTGAGGATTGCGCTCAAATCAAATGTCCTAGAACCAAATTTCCACATGTAACTACTAGATTGTGATACAATACACTATTGGGTGAAGTTTGGTTGACTTCTGCGCAGCGGTTTGGGAGTGAACATCAAAATTACATTTCTCGGCCATATCGCATTGATCTCACTGTGAAAAGGCTTAAATGACTTTTTTTAATTAAGTTTGAAGATTGCGCTCAAACCAAATGTCCTAGAACTAAATTTCCAAATGTAACTACTAGATTGTGATAAAATACACTATTGGGTGAAGTTTGGTTGACTTCTGCGCAGTGGTTTGGGAGTTAACATCAAAATTACATTTCTCGGCCATATCGCGTAGATCTCACTGTGAAAAGGCTTAAATGGCTTTTTTGACCTAAGTTTGAGGATTGCGCTCAAATCAAATGTCCTAGAACCAAATTTCCACATGTAACTACTAGATTGTGATACAATACACTATTGGGTGAAGTTTGGTTGACTTCTGCGCAGCGGTTTGGGAGTTAACATCAAAATTACATTTCTCGGCCATATCGCGTAGATCTCACTGTGAAAAGGCTTAAATGACTTTTTTTATTAATTTTGATGATTGCGCTCAAACCAAATGTCCTAGAACTAAATTTCCAAATGTAACTACTAGATTGTGATAAAATACACTATTGGGTGAAGTTTGGTTGACTTCTGCGCAGCGGTTTGGGAGTTAACATCAAAATTACATTTCTCGGCCATATCGCATAGATCTCACTGTGAAAAGGCTTAAATGGCTTTTTTGACCTAAGTTTGAGGATTGCGCTCAAATCAAATGTCCTAGAACCAAATTTCCACATGGAACTACTAGATTGTGATACAATACACTAATGGGTGAAGTTTGGTTGACTTCTGCGCAGCGGTTTGGGAGTGAACATAAAAATTACATTTCTCGGCCATATCGCATAGATCTCACTGTGAAAAGGCTTAAATGACTTTTTTTAATTAAGTTTGAAGATTGCGCTCAAACCAAATGTCCTAGAACTAAATTTCTAAATGTAACTACTAGATTGTGATACAATACACTATTGGGTGAAGTTTGGTTGACTTCTGCGCAGCGGTTTGGGAGTTAACATCAAAATTACATTACTCGGCCATATCGCATAGATCTCACTGTGAAAAGGCTTAAATGACTTTTGTAATTAAGTTTGATGATTGCGCTCAAACCAAATGTCCTAGAACGAAATTTTCAAATGTAACTACTAGATTGTGATACAATACACTATTGGGTGAAGTTTGGTTGACTTCTGCGCAGCGGTTTGGGAGTTAACATCAAAAATACATTTCTCGGCCATATCGCGTAGATCTCACTGTGAAAAGGCTTAAATGGCTTTTTTGACCTAAGTTTGAGGATTGCGCTCAAATCAAATGTCCTAGAACCAAATTTCCACATGTAACTACTAGATTGTGATACAATACACTATTGGGTGAAGTTTGGTTTACTTCTGCGCAGCGGTTTGGGAGTTAACATCAAAATTACATTTCTCGGCCATATCGCGTAGATCTCACTGTGAAAAGGCTTAAATGACTTTTTTAATTAAGTTTGATGATTGCGCTCAAACCAAATGTCCTAGAACCAAATTTCCAAATGTAACTACTAGATTGTGATACAATACACTATTGGGTGAAGTTTGGTTGACTTCTGCGCAGCGGTTTGGGAGTTAACATCAAAATTACATTTCTCGGCCATATCGCATAGATCTCACTGTGAAAAGGCTTAAATGACTTTTTTAATTAAGTTTGATGATTGCGCTCAAACCAAATGTCCTAGAACCAAATTTCCAAATGTAACTACTAGATTGTGATAAAATACACTATTGGGTGAAGTTTGGTTGACTTCTGCGCAGCGGTTTGGGAGTTAACATCAAAATTACATTTCTCGGCCATATCGCATAGATCTCACTGTGAAAAGGCTTAAATGGCTTTTTTGACCTAAGTTTGAGGATTGCGCTCAAATCAAATGTCCTAGAACCAAATTTCCACATGTAACTACTAGATTGTGATACAATACACTATTGGGTGAAGTTTGGTTGACTTCTGCGCAGCGGTTTGGGAGTTAACATCCAAATTACATTTCTCGGCCATATCGCGTAGATCTCACTGTGAAAAGGCTTAAATGACTTTTTTAATTAAGTTTGATGATTGCGCTCAAACCAAATGTCCTAGAACCAAATTTCCAAATGTAACTACTAGATTGTGATACAATACACTATTGGGTGAAGTTTGGTTGACTTCTGCGCAGCGGTTTGGGAGTTAACATCAAAATTACATTTCTCGGCCATATCGCATAGATCTCACTGTGAAAAGGCTTAAATGACTTTTTTAATTAAGTTTGATGATTGCGCTCAAACCAAAGGTCCTAGAACCAAATTTCCAAATGTAACTACTAGATTGTGATACAATACACTATTGGGTGAAGTTTGGTTGACTTCTGCGCAGCGGTTTGGGAGTTAACATCAAAATTACATTTCTCGGCCATATCGCATAGATCTCACTGTGAAAAGGATTAAATGGCTTTTTTGACCTAAGTTTGAGGATTGCGCTCAAATCAAATGTCCTAGAACCAAATTTCCACATGTAACTACTAGATTGTGATACAATACACTATTGGGTGAAGTTTGGTTGACTTCTGCGCAGCGGTTTGGGAGTTAACATCAAAATTACATTTCTCGGCCATATCGCATAGATCTCACTGTGAAAAGGCTTAAATGGCTTTTTTGACCTAAGTTTGAGGATTGCGCTCAAATCAAATGTCCTAGAACCAAATTTCCACATGTAACTACTAGATTGTGATACAATACACTATTGGGTGAAGTTTGGTTGACTTCTGCGCAGCGGTTTGGGAGTTAACATCAAAATTACATTTCTCGGCCATATCGCGTAGATCTCACTGTGAAAAGGCTTAAATTACTTTTTTTAATTAAGTTTGAAGATTGCGCTCAAACCAAATGTCCTAGAACTAAATTTCCAAATGTAACTACTAGATTGTGATAAAATACACTATTGGGTGAAGTTTGGTTGACTTCTGCGCAGCGGTTTGGGAGTTAACATCAAAATTACATTTCTCGGCCATATCGCATAGATCTCACTGTGAAAAGGCTTAAATGACTTTTTTAATTAAGTTTGATGATTGCGCTCAAACCAAATGTCCTAGAACGAAATTTCCAAATGTAACTACTAGATTGTGATACAATACACTATTGGGTGAAGTTTGGTTGACTTCTGCGCAGCGGTTTGGGAGTTAACATCAAAATTACATTTCTCGGCCATATCGCGTAGATCTCACTGTGAAAAGGCTTAAATGGCTTTTTTGACCTAAGTTTGAGGATTGCGCTCAAATCAAATGTCCTAGAACCAAATTTCCACATGTAACTACTAGATTGTGATACAATACACTATTGGGTGAAGTTTGGTTGACTTCTGCGCAGCGGTTTGGGAGTTAACATCAAAATTACATTTCTCGGCCATATCGCATAGATCTCACTGTGAAAAGGCTTAAATGGCTTTTTTGACCTAAGTTTGAGGATTGCGCTCAAATCAAATGTCCTAGAACCAAATTTCCACATGTAACTACTAGATTGTGATACAATACACTATTGGGTGAAGTTTGGTTGACTTCTGCGCAGCGGTTTGGGAGTGAACATCAAAATTACATTTCTCGGCCATATCGCATTGATCTCACTGTGAAAAGGCTTAAATGACTTTTTTTAATTAAGTTTGAAGATTGCGCTCAAACCAAATGTCCTAGAACTAAATTTCCAAATGTAACTACTAGATTGTGATAAAATACACTATTGGGTGAAGTTTGGTTGACTTCTGCGCAGTGGTTTGGGAGTTAACATCAAAATTACATTTCTCGGCCATATCGCGTAGATCTCACTGTGAAAAGGCTTAAATGGCTTTTTTGACCTAAGTTTGAGGATTGCGCTCAAATCAAATGTCCTAGAACCAAATTTCCACATGTAACTACTAGATTGTGATACAATACACTATTGGGTGAAGTTTGGTTGACTTCTGCGCAGCGGTTTGGGAGTTAACATCAAAATTACATTTCTCGGCCATATCGCGTAGATCTCACTGTGAAAAGGCTTAAATGACTTTTTTAATTAATTTTGATGATTGCGCTCAAACCAAATGTCCTAGAACTAAATTTCCAAATGTAACTACTAGATTGTGATAAAATACACTATTGGGTGAAGTTTGGTTGACTTCTGCGCAGCGGTTTGGGAGTTAACATCAAAATTACATTTCTCGGCCATATCGCATAGATCTCACTGTGAAAAGGCTTAAATGGCTTTTTTGACCTAAGTTTGAGGATTGCGCTCAAATCAAATGTCCTAGAACCAAATTTCCACATGTAACTACTAGATTGTGATACAATACACTAATGGGTGAAGTTTGGTTGACTTCTGCGCAGCGGTTTGGGAGTGAACATAAAAATTACATTTCTCGGCCATATCGCATAGATCTCACTGTGAAAAGGCTTAAATGACTTTTTTTAATTAAGTTTGAAGATTGCGCTCAAACCAAATGTCCTAGAACTAAATTTCTAAATGTAACTACTTGATTGTGATACAATACACTATTGGGTGAAGTTTGGTTGACTTCTGCGCAGCGGTTTGGGAGTTAACATCAAAATTACATTACTCGGCCATATCGCATAGATCTCACTGTGAAAAGGCTTAAATGACTTTTGTAATTAAGTTTGATGATTGCGCTCAAACCAAATGTCCTAGAACCAAATTTCCAAATGTAACTACTAGATTGTGATACAATACACTATTGGGTGAAGTTTGGTTGACTTCTGCGCAGCGGTTTGGGAGTTAACATCAAAATTACATTTCTCGGCCATATCGCATAGATCTCACTGTGAAAAGGCTTAAATGGCTTTTTTGACCTAAGTTTGAGGATTGCGCTCAAATCAAATGTCCTAGAACCAAATTTCCACATGTAACTACTAGATTGTGATACAATACACTATTGGGTGAAGTTTGGTTGACTTCTGCGCAGCGGTTTGGGAGTTAACATCAAAATTACATTTCTCGGCCATATCGCATAGATCTCACTGTGAAAAGGCTTAAATGGCTTTTTTGACCTAAGTTTGAGGATTGCGCTCAAATCAAATGTCCTAGAACCAAATTTCCACATGTAACTACTAGATTGTGATACAATACACTATTGGGTGAAGTTTGGTTGACTTCTGCGCAGCGGTTTGGGAGTGAACATCAAAATTACATTTCTCGGCCATATCGCATTGATCTCACTGTGAAAAGGCTTAAATGACTTTTTTTAATTAAGTTTGAAGATTGCGCTCAAACCAAATGTCCTAGAACTAAATTTCCAAATGTAACTACTAGATTGTGATAAAATACACTATTGGGTGAAGTTTGGTTGACTTCTGCGCAGTGGTTTGGGAGTTAACATCAAAATTACATTTCTCGGCCATATCGCGTAGATCTCACTGTGAAAAGGCTTAAATGGCTTTTTTGACCTAAGTTTGAGGATTGCGCTCAAATCAAATGTCCTAGAACCAAATTTCCACATGTAACTACTAGATTGTGATACAATACACTATTGGGTGAAGTTTGGTTGACTTCTGCGCAGCGGTTTGGGAGTTAACATCAAAATTACATTTCTCGGCCATATCGCGTAGATCTCACTGTGAAAAGGCTTAAATGACTTTTTTAATTAATTTTGATGATTGCGCTCAAACCAAATGTCCTAGAACTAAATTTCCAAATGTAACTACTAGATTGTGATAAAATACACTATTGGGTGAAGTTTGGTTGACTTCTGCGCAGCGGTTTGGGAGTTAACATCAAAATTACATTTCTCGGCCATATCGCATAGATCTCACTGTGAAAAGGCTTAAATGGCTTTTTTGACCTAAGTTTGAGGATTGCGCTCAAATCAAATGTCCTAGAACCAAATTTCCACATGTAACTACTAGATTGTGATACAATACACTAATGGGTGAAGTTTGGTTGACTTCTGCGCAGCGGTTTGGGAGTGAACATAAAAATTACATTTCTCGGCCATATCGCATAGATCTCACTGTGAAAAGGCTTAAATGACTTTTTTTAATTAAGTTTGAAGATTGCGCTCAAACCAAATGTCCTAGAACTAAATTTCTAAATGTAACTACTAGATTGTGATACAATACACTATTGGGTGAAGTTTGGTTGACTTCTGCGCAGCGGTTTGGGAGTTAACATCAAAATTACATTACTCGGCCATATCGCATAGATCTCACTGTGAAAAGGCTTAAATGACTTTTGTAATTAAGTTTGATGATTGCGCTCAAACCAAATGTCCTAGAACGAAATTTTCAAATGTAACTACTAGATTGTGATACAATACACTATTGGGTGAAGTTTGGTTGACTTCTGCGCAGCGGTTTGGGAGTTAACATCAAAAATACATTTCTCGGCCATATCGCGTAGATCTCACTGTGAAAAGGCTTAAATGGCTTTTTTGACCTAAGTTTGAGGATTGCGCTCAAATCAAATGTCCTAGAACCAAATTTCCACATGTAACTACTAGATTGTGATACAATACACTATTGGGTGAAGTTTGGTTTACTTCTGCGCAGCGGTTTGGGAGTTAACATCAAAATTACATTTCTCGGCCATATCGCGTAGATCTCACTGTGAAAAGGCTTAAATGACTTTTTTAATTAAGTTTGATGATTGCGCTCAAACCAAATGTCCTAGAACCAAATTTCCAAATGTAACTACTAGATTGTGATACAATACACTATTGGGTGAAGTTTGGTTGACTTCTGCGCAGCGGTTTGGGAGTTAACATCAAAATTACATTTCTCGGCCATATCGCATAGATCTCACTGTGAAAAGGCTTAAATGACTTTTTTAATTAAGTTTGATGATTGCGCTCAAACCAAATGTCCTAGAACCAAATTTCCAAATGTAACTACTAGATTGTGATAAAATACACTATTGGGTGAAGTTTGGTTGACTTCTGCGCAGCGGTTTGGGAGTTAACATCAAAATTACATTTCTCGGCCATATCGCATAGATCTCACTGTGAAAAGGCTTAAATGGCTTTTTTGACCTAAGTTTGAGGATTGCGCTCAAATCAAATGTCCTAGAACCAAATTTCCACATGTAACTACTAGATTGTGATACAATACACTATTGGGTGAAGTTTGGTTGACTTCTGCGCAGCGGTTTGGGAGTTAACATCAAAATTACATTTCTCGGCCATATCGCGTAGATCTCACTGTGAAAAGGCTTAAATGACTTTTTTAATTAAGTTTGATGATTGCGCTCAAACCAAATGTCCTAGAACCAAATTTCCAAATGTAACTACTAGATTGTGATACAATACACTATTGGGTGAAGTTTGGTTGACTTCTGCGCAGCGGTTTGGGAGTTAACATCAAAATTACATTTCTCGGCCATATCGCATAGATCTCACTGTGAAAAGGCTTAAATGACTTTTTTAATTAAGTTTGATGATTGCGCTCAAACCAAATGTCCTAGAACCAAATTTCCAAATGTAACTACTAGATTGTGATACAATACACTATTGGGTGAAGTTTGGTTGACTTCTGCGCAGCGGTTTGGGAGTTAACATCAAAATTACATTTCTCGGCCATATCGCATAGATCTCACTGTGAAAAGGATTAAATGGCTTTTTTGACCTAAGTTTGAGGATTGCGCTCAAATCAAATGTCCTAGAACCAAATTTCCACATGTAACTACTAGATTGTGATACAATACACTATTGGGTGAAGTTTGGTTGACTTCTGCGCAGCGGTTTGGGAGTTAACATCAAAATTACATTTCTCGGCCATATCGCATAGATCTCACTGTGAAAAGGCTTAAATGGCTTTTTTGACCTAAGTTTGAGGATTGCGCTCAAATCAAATGTCCTAGAACCAAATTTCCACATGTAACTACTAGATTGTGATACAATACACTATTGGGTGAAGTTTGGTTGACTTCTGCGCAGCGGTTTGGGAGTTAACATCAAAATTACATTTCTCGGCCATATCGCGTAGATCTCACTGTGAAAAGGCTTAAATTACTTTTTTTAATTAAGTTTGAAGATTGCGCTCAAACCAAATGTCCTAGAACTAAATTTCCAAATGTAACTACTAGATTGTGATAAAATACACTATTGGGTGAAGTTTGGTTGACTTCTGCGCAGCGGTTTGGGAGTTAACATCAAAATTACATTTCTCGGCCATATCGCATAGATCTCACTGTGAAAAGGCTTAAATGACTTTTTTAATTAAGTTTGATGATTGCGCTCAAACCAAATGTCCTAGAACGAAATTTCCAAATGTAACTACTAGATTGTGATACAATACACTATTGGGTGAAGTTTGGTTGACTTCTGCGCAGCGGTTTGGGAGTTAACATCAAAATTACATTTCTCGGCCATATCGCGTAGATCTCACTGTGAAAAGGCTTAAATGGCTTTTTTGACCTAAGTTTGAGGATTGCGCTCAAATCAAATGTCCTAGAACCAAATTTCCACATGTAACTACTAGATTGTGATACAATACACTATTGGGTGAAGTTTGGTTGACTTCTGCGCAGCGGTTTGGGAGTTAACATCAAAATTACATTTCTCGGCCATATCGCATAGATCTCACTGTGAAAAGGCTTAAATGGCTTTTTTGACCTAAGTTTGAGGATTGCGCTCAAATCAAATGTCCTAGAACCAAATTTCCACATGTAACTACTAGATTGTGATACAATACACTATTGGGTGAAGTTTGGTTGACTTCTGCGCAGCGGTTTGGGAGTGAACATCAAAATTACATTTCTCGGCCATATCGCATTGATCTCACTGTGAAAAGGCTTAAATGACTTTTTTTAATTAAGTTTGAAGATTGCGCTCAAACCAAATGTCCTAGAACTAAATTTCCAAATGTAACTACTAGATTGTGATAAAATACACTATTGGGTGAAGTTTGGTTGACTTCTGCGCAGTGGTTTGGGAGTTAACATCAAAATTACATTTCTCGGCCATATCGCGTAGATCTCACTGTGAAAAGGCTTAAATGGCTTTTTTGACCTAAGTTTGAGGATTGCGCTCAAATCAAATGTCCTAGAACCAAATTTCCACATGTAACTACTAGATTGTGATACAATACACTATTGGGTGAAGTTTGGTTGACTTCTGCGCAGCGGTTTGGGAGTTAACATCAAAATTACATTTCTCGGCCATATCGCGTAGATCTCACTGTGAAAAGGCTTAAATGACTTTTTTAATTAATTTTGATGATTGCGCTCAAACCAAATGTCCTAGAACTAAATTTCCAAATGTAACTACTAGATTGTGATAAAATACACTATTGGGTGAAGTTTGGTTGACTTCTGCGCAGCGGTTTGGGAGTTAACATCAAAATTACATTTCTCGGCCATATCGCATAGATCTCACTGTGAAAAGGCTTAAATGGCTTTTTTGACCTAAGTTTGAGGATTGCGCTCAAATCAAATGTCCTAGAACCAAATTTCCACATGTAACTACTAGATTGTGATACAATACACTAATGGGTGAAGTTTGGTTGACTTCTGCGCAGCGGTTTGGGAGTTAACATAAAAATTACATTTCTCGGCCATATCGCATAGATCTCACTGTGAAAAGGCTTAAATGACTTTTTTTAATTAAGTTTGAAGATTGCGCTCAAACCAAATGTCCTAGAACTAAATTTCTAAATGTAACTACTAGATTGTGATACAATACACTATTGGGTGAAGTTTGGTTGACTTCTGCGCAGCGGTTTGGGAGTTAACATCAAAATTACATTACTCGGCCATATCGCATAGATCTCACTGTGAAAAGGCTTAAATGACTTTTGTAATTAAGTTTGATGATTGCGCTCAAACCAAATGTCCTAGAACCAAATTTCCAAATGTAACTACTAGATTGTGATACAATACACTATTGGGTGAAGTTTGGTTGACTTCTGCGCAGCGGTTTGGGAGTTAACATCAAAATTACATTTCTCGGCCATATCGCATAGATCTCACTGTGAAAAGGCTTAAATGGCTTTTTTGACCTAAGTTTGAGGATTGCGCTCAAATCAAATGTCCTAGAACCAAATTTCCACATGTAACTACTAGATTGTGATACAATACACTATTGGGTGAAGTTTGGTTGACTTCTGCGCAGCGGTTTGGGAGTTAACATCAAAATTACATTTCTCGGCCATATCGCATAGATCTCACTGTGAAAAGGCTTAAATGGCTTTTTTGACCTAAGTTTGAGGATTGCGCTCAAATCAAATGTCCTAGAACCAAATTTCCACATGTAACTACTAGATTGTGATACAATACACTATTGGGTGAAGTTTGGTTGACTTCTGCGCAGCGGTTTGGGAGTGAACATCAAAATTACATTTCTCGGCCATATCGCATTGATCTCACTGTGAAAAGGCTTAAATGACTTTTTTTAATTAAGTTTGAAGATTGCGCTCAAACCAAATGTCCTAGAACTAAATTTCCAAATGTAACTACTAGATTGTGATAAAATACACTATTGGGTGAAGTTTGGTTGACTTCTGCGCAGTGGTTTGGGAGTTAACATCAAAATTACATTTCTCGGCCATATCGCGTAGATCTCACTGTGAAAAGGCTTAAATGGCTTTTTTGACCTAAGTTTGAGGATTGCGCTCAAATCAAATGTCCTAGAACCAAATTTCCACATGTAACTACTAGATTGTGATACAATACACTATTGGGTGAAGTTTGGTTGACTTCTGCGCAGCGGTTTGGGAGTTAACATCAAAATTACATTTCTCGGCCATATCGCGTAGATCTCACTGTGAAAAGGCTTAAATGACTTTTTTAATTAATTTTGATGATTGCGCTCAAACCAAATGTCCTAGAACTAAATTTCCAAATGTAACTACTAGATTGTGATAAAATACACTATTGGGTGAAGTTTGGTTGACTTCTGCGCAGCGGTTTGGGAGTTAACATCAAAATTACATTTCTCGGCCATATCGCATAGATCTCACTGTGAAAAGGCTTAAATGGCTTTTTTGACCTAAGTTTGAGGATTGCGCTCAAATCAAATGTCCTAGAACCAAATTTCCACATGTAACTACTAGATTGTGATACAATACACTAATGGGTGAAGTTTGGTTGACTTCTGCGCAGCGGTTTGGGAGTGAACATAAAAATTACATTTCTCGGCCATATCGCATAGATCTCACTGTGAAAAGGCTTAAATGACTTTTTTTAATTAAGTTTGAAGATTGCGCTCAAACCAAATGTCCTAGAACTAAATTTCTAAATGTAACTACTAGATTGTGATACAATACACTATTGGGTGAAGTTTGGTTGACTTCTGCGCAGCGGTTTGGGAGTTAACATCAAAATTACATTACTCGGCCATATCGCATAGATCTCACTGTGAAAAGGCTTAAATGACTTTTGTAATTAAGTTTGATGATTGCGCTCAAACCAAATGTCCTAGAACGAAATTTTCAAATGTAACTACTAGATTGTGATACAATACACTATTGGGTGAAGTTTGGTTGACTTCTGCGCAGCGGTTTGGGAGTTAACATCAAAATTACATTTCTCGGCCATATCGCATAGATCTCACTGTGAAAAGGCTTAAATGGCTTTTTTGACCTAAGTTTGAGGATTGCGCTCAAATCAAATGTCCTAGAACCAAATTTCCACATGTAACTACTAGATTGTGATACAATACACTATTGGGTGAAGTTTGGTTGACTTCTGCGCAGCGGTTTGGGAGTGAACATCAAAATTACATTTCTCGGCCATATCGCATTGATCTCACTGTGAAAAGGCTTAAATGACTTTTTTTAATTAAGTTTGAAGATTGCGCTCAAACCAAATGTCCTAGAACTAAATTTCCAAATGTAACTACTAGATTGTGATAAAATACACTATTGGGTGAAGTTTGGTTGACTTCTGCGCAGTGGTTTGGGAGTTAACATCAAAATTACATTTCTCGGCCATATCGCGTAGATCTCACTGTGAAAAGGCTTAAATGGCTTTTTTGACCTAAGTTTGAGGATTGCGCTCAAATCAAATGTCCTAGAACCAAATTTCCACATGTAACTACTAGATTGTGATACAATACACTATTGGGTGAAGTTTGGTTGACTTCTGCGCAGCGGTTTGGGAGTTAACATCAAAATTACATTTCTCGGCCATATCGCGTAGATCTCACTGTGAAAAGGCTTAAATGACTTTTTTAATTAATTTTGATGATTGCGCTCAAACCAAATGTCCTAGAACTAAATTTCCAAATGTAACTACTAGATTGTGATAAAATACACTATTGGGTGAAGTTTGGTTGACTTCTGCGCAGCGGTTTGGGAGTTAACATCAAAATTACATTTCTCGGCCATATCGCATAGATCTCACTGTGAAAAGGCTTAAATGGCTTTTTTGACCTAAGTTTGAGGATTGCGCTCAAATCAAATGTCCTAGAACCAAATTTCCACATGTAACTACTAGATTGTGATACAATACACTAATGGGTGAAGTTTGGTTGACTTCTGCGCAGCGGTTTGGGAGTGAACATAAAAATTACATTTCTCGGCCATATCGCATAGATCTCACTGTGAAAAGGCTTAAATGACTTTTTTTAATTAAGTTTGAAGATTGCGCTCAAACCAAATGTCCTAGAACTAAATTTCTAAATGTAACTACTAGATTGTGATACAATACACTATTGGGTGAAGTTTGGTTGACTTCTGCGCAGCGGTTTGGGAGTTAACATCAAAATTACATTACTCGGCCATATCGCATAGATCTCACTGTGAAAAGGCTTAAATGACTTTTGTAATTAAGTTTGATGATTGCGCTCAAACCAAATGTCCTAGAACGAAATTTTCAAATGTAACTACTAGATTGTGATACAATACACTATTGGGTGAAGTTTGGTTGACTTCTGCGCAGCGGTTTGGGAGTTAACATCAAAAATACATTTCTCGGCCATATCGCGTAGATCTCACTGTGAAAAGGCTTAAATGGCTTTTTTGACCTAAGTTTGAGGATTGCGCTCAAATCAAATGTCCTAGAACCAAATTTCCACATGTAACTACTAGATTGTGATACAATACACTATTGGGTGAAGTTTGGTTTACTTCTGCGCAGCGGTTTGGGAGTTAACATCAAAATTACATTTCTCGGCCATATCGCGTAGATCTCACTGTGAAAAGGCTTAAATGACTTTTTTAATTAAGTTTGATGATTGCGCTCAAACCAAATGTCCTAGAACCAAATTTCCAAATGTAACTACTAGATTGTGATACAATACACTATTGGGTGAAGTTTGGTTGACTTCTGCGCAGCGGTTTGGGAGTTAACATCAAAATTACATTTCTCGGCCATATCGCATAGATCTCACTGTGAAAAGGCTTAAATGACTTTTTTAATTAAGTTTGATGATTGCGCTCAAACCAAATGTCCTAGAACCAAATTTCCAAATGTAACTACTAGATTGTGATACAATACACTATTGGGTGAAGTTTGGTTGACTTCTGCGCAGCGGTTTGGGAGTTAACATCAAAATTACATTTCTCGGCCATATCGCATAGATCTCACTGTGAAAAGGATTAAATGGCTTTTTTGACCTAAGTTTGAGGATTGCGCTCAAATCAAATGTCCTAGAACCAAATTTCCACATGTAACTACTAGATTGTGATACAATACACTATTGGGTGAAGTTTGGTTGACTTCTGCGCAGCGGTTTGGGAGTTAACATCAAAATTACATTTCTCGGCCATATCGCGTAGATCTCACTGTGAAAAGGCTTAAATTACTTTTTTTAATTAAGTTTGAAGATTGCGCTCAAACCAAATGTCCTAGAACTAAATTTCCAAATGTAACTACTAGATTGTGATAAAATACACTATTGGGTGAAGTTTGGTTGACTTCTGCGCAGCGGTTTGGGAGTTAACATCAAAATTACATTTCTCGGCCATATCGCATAGATCTCACTGTGAAAAGGCTTAAATGACTTTTTTAATTAAGTTTGATGATTGCGCTCAAACCAAATGTCCTAGAACGAAATTTCCAAATGTAACTACTAGATTGTGATACAATACACTATTGGGTGAAGTTTGGTTGACTTCTGCGCAGCGGTTTGGGAGTTAACATCAAAATTACATTTCTCGGCCATATCGCGTAGATCTCACTGTGAAAAGGCTTAAATGGCTTTTTTGACCTAAGTTTGAGGATTGCGCTCAAATCAAATGTCCTAGAACCAAATTTCCACATGTAACTACTAGATTGTGATACAATACACTATTGGGTGAAGTTTGGTTGACTTCTGCGCAGCGGTTTGGGAGTTAACATCAAAATTACATTTCTCGGCCATATCGCGTAGACCTCACTGTGAAAAGGCTTAAATGACTTTTTTAATTAAGTTTGATGATTGCGCTCAAACCAAATGTCCTAGAACCAAATTTCCAAATGTAACTACTAGATTGTGATACAATACACTATTGGGTGAAGTTTGGTTGACTTCTGCGCAGCGGTTTGGGAGTTAACATCAAAATTACATTTCTCAGCCATATCGCATAGATCTCACTGTGAAAAGGCTTAAATGGCTTTTTTGACCTAAGTTTGAGGATTGCGCTCAAATCAAATGTCCTAGAACCAAATTTCCACATGTAACTACTAGATTGTGATACAATACACTATTGGGTGAAGTTTGGTTGACTTCTGCGCAGCGGTTTGGGAGTTAACATCAAAATTACATTTCTCGGCCATATCGCGTAGATCTCACTGTGAAAAGGCTTAAATGACTTTTTTAATTAAGTTTGATGATTGCGCTCAAACCAAATGTCCTAGAACTAAATTTCCAAATGTAACTACTAGATTGTGATAAAATACACTATTGGGTGAAGTTTGGTTGACTTCTGCGCAGCGGTTTGGGAGTTAACATCAAAATTACATTTCTCGGCCATATCGCATAGATCTCACTGTGAAAAGGCTTAAATGGCTTTTTTGACCTAAGTTTGAGGATTGCGCTCAAATCAAATGTCCTAGAACCAAATTTCCACATGTAACTACTAGATTGTGATACAATACACTATTGGGTGAAGTTTGGTTGACTTCTGCGCAGCGGTTTGGGAGTTAACATCAAAATTACATTTCTCAGCCACATCGCATAGATCTCACTGTGAAAAGGCTTAAATGACTTTTTTTAACTAAGTTTGAGGATTGCGCTCAAACCAAATGTCCTAGAACCAAATTTCTAAATGTAACTACTAGATTGTGATACAATACACTATTGGGTGAAGTTTGGTTGACTTCTGTGCAGCGGTTTGGGAGTGAACATCAAAATTACATTTCTCGGCCATATCGCATTGATCTCACTGTGAAAAGGCTTAAATGACTTTTTTTAATTAAGTTTGAAGATTGCGCTCAAACCAAATGTCCTAGAACTAAATTTCCAAATGTAACTACTAGATTGTGATAAAATACACTATTGGGTGAAGTTTGGTTGACTTCTGCGCAGTGGTTTGGGAGTTAACATCAAAATTACATTTCTCGGCCATATCGCATAGATCTCACTGTGAAAAGGCTTAAATGACTTTTTTAATTAAGTTTGATGATTGCGCTCAAACCAAATGTCCTAGAACGAAATTTCCAAATGCAACTACTAGATTGTGATACAATACACTATTGGGTGAAGTTTGGTTGACTTCTGCGCAGCGGTTTGGGAGTTAACATCAAAATTACATTTCTCGGCCATATCGCGTAGATCTCACTGTGAAAAGGCTTAAATGGCTTTTTTGACCTAAGTTTGAGGATTGCGCTCAAATCAAATGTCCTAGAACCAAATTTCCACATGTAACTACTAGATTGTGATACAATACACTATTGGGTGAAGTTTTGTTTACTTCTGCGTAGCGGTTTGGGAGTTAACATCAAAATTACATTTCTCGGCAATATCGCATAGATCTCACTGTGAAAAGGCTTAAATGGCTTTTTTGACCTAAGTTTGAGGATTGCGCTCAAATCAAATGTCCTAGAACCAAATTTCCACATGTAACTACTAGATTGTGATACAATACAATATTGGGTGAAGTTTGGTTGACTTCTGCGCAGCGGTTTGGGAGTTAACATCAAAATTACATTTCTCGGCCATATCGCGTAGATCTCACTGTGAAAAGGCTTAAATGACTTTTTTAATTAAGTTTGATGATTGCGCTCAAACCAAATGTCCTAGAACTAAATTTCCAAATGTAACTACTAGATTGTGATAAATTACACTATTGGGTGAAGTTTGGTTGACTTCTGCGCAGCGGTTTGGGAGTTAACATCAAAATTACATTTCTCAGCCATATCGCATAGATCTCACTGTGAAAAGGCTTAAATGACTTTTTTTAATTAAGTTTGAAGATTGCGCTCAAACCAAATGTCCTAGAACTAAATTTCCAAATGTAACTACTAGATTGTGATAAAATACACTATTGGGTGAAGTTTGGTTGACTTCTGTGCAGCGGTTTGGGAGTTAACATCAAAATTACATTTCTCGGCCATATCGCATAGATCTCACTGTGAAAAGGCTTAAATGACTTTTTTAATTAAGTTTGATGATTGCGCTCAAACCAAATGTCCTAGAACGAAATTTTCAAATGTAACTACTAGATTGTGATACAATACACTATTGGGTGAAGTTTGGTTGACTTCTGCGCAGCGGTTTGGGAGTTAACATCAAAATTACATTTCTCGGCCATATCGCGTAGATCTCACTGTGAAAAGGCTTAAATGGCTTTTTCGACCTAAGTTTGAGGATTGCGCTCAAATCAAATGTCCTAGAACCAAATTTTTACATGTAACTACTAGATTGTGATACAATACACTATTGGGTGAAATTTGGTTGACTTCTGCGCAGCGGTTTGGGAGTTAACATCAAAATTACATTTCTCGGCCATATCGCATAGATCTCACTGTGAAAAGGCTTAAATGGCTTTTTTGACCTAAGTTTGAGGATTGCGCTCAAATCAAATGTCCTAGAACCAAATTTCCACATGTACCTACTAGGTTGTGATACAATACACTATTGGGTGAAGTTTGGTTGACTTCTGCGCAGTGGTTTGGGAGTGAACATCAAAATTACATTTCTCGGCCATATCGCATAGATCTCACTGTGAAAAGGCTTAAATGACTTTTTTAATTAAGTTTGATGATTGCGCTCAAACCAAATGTCCTAGAACTAAATTTCCAAATGTAACTACTAGATTGTGATAAAATACACTATTGGGTGAAGTTTGGTTGACTTCTGCGCAGCGGTTTGGGAGTTAACATCAAAATTACATTTCTCGGCCATATCGCATAGATCTCACTGTGAAAAGGCTTAAATGGCTTTTTTGACCTAAGTTTGAGGATTGCGCTCAAATCAAATGTCCTAGAACCAAATTTCCACATGTAACTACTAGATTGTGATACAATACACTATTGGGTGAAGTTTGGTTGACTTCTGCGCAGCGGTTTGGGAGTTAACATCAAAATTACATTTCTCGGCCATATCGCATAGATCTCACTGTGAAAAGGCTTAAATGACTTTTTTAATTAAGTTTGATGATTGCGCTCAAACCAAATGTCCTAGAACCAAATTTCCAAATGTAACTACTAGATTGTTATACAATACACTATTGGGTGAAGTTTGGTTGACTTCTGCGCAGCGGTTTGGGAGTTAACATTAAAATTACATTTCTCGGCCATATCGCGTAGATCTCACTGTGAAAAGGCTTAAATGACTTTTTTTTAACTAAGTTTGAGGATTGCGCTCAAACCAAATGTCCTAGAACCAAATATCCAAATGTAACTACTAGATTGTGATACAATACACTATTGGGTGAAGTTTGGTTGACTTCTGTGCAGCGGTTTGGGAGTTAACATCAAAATTACATTTCTCGGCCATATCGCATAGATCTCACTGTGAAAAGGCTTAAATGACTTTTTTAATTAAGTTTGATGATTGCGCTCAAACCAAATGTCCTAGAACGAAATTTTCAAATGTAACTACTAGATTGTGATACAATACACTATTGGGTGAAGTTTGGTTGACTTCTGCGCAGCGGTTTGGGAGTTAACATCAAAATTACATTTCTCGGCCATATCGCGTAGATCTCACTGTGAAAAGGCTTAAATGGCTTTTTCGACCTAAGTTTGAGGATTGCGCTCAAATCAAATGTCCTAGAACCAAATTTTTACATGTAACTACTAGATTGTGATACAATACACTATTGGGTGAAATTTGGTTGACTTCTGCGCAGCGGTTTGGGAGTTAACATCAAAATTACATTTCTCGGCCATATCGCATAGATCTCACTGTGAAAAGGCTTAAATGGCTTTTTTGACCTAAGTTTGAGGATTGCGCTCAAATCAAATGTCCTAGAACCAAATTTCCACATGTACCTACTAGGTTGTGATACAATACACTATTGGGTGAAGTTTGGTTGACTTCTGCGCAGCGGTTTGGGAGTGAACATCAAAATTACATTTCTCGGCCATATCGCATAGATCTCACTGTGAAAAGGCTTAAATGACTTTTTTAATTAAGTTTGATGATTGCGCTCAAACCAAATGTCCTAGAACTAAATTTCCAAATGTAACTACTAGATTGTGATAAAATACACTATTGGGTGAAGTTTGGTTGACTTCTGCGCAGCGGTTTGGGAGTTAACATCAAAATTACATTTCTCGGCCATATCGCATAGATCTCACTGTGAAAAGGCTTAAATGGCTTTTTTGACCTAAGTTTGAGGATTGCGCTCAAATCAAATGTCCTAGAACCAAATTTCCACATGTAACTACTAGATTGTGATACAATACACTATTGGGTGAAGTTTGGTTGACTTCTGCGCAGCGGTTTGGGAGTTAACATCAAAATTACATTTCTCAGCCACATCGCATAGATCTCACTGTGAAAAGGCTTAATTGACTTTTTTTAACTAAGTTTGAGGATTGCGCTCAAACCAAATGTCCTAGAACCAAATTTCTAAATGTAACTACTAGATTGTGATACAATACACTATTGGGTGAAGTTTGGTTGACTTCTGTGCAGCGGTTTGGGAGTGAACATCAAAATTACATTTCTCGGCCATATCGCATTGATCTCACTGTGAAAAGGCTTAAATGACTTTTTTTAATTAAGTTTGAAGATTGCGCTCAAACCAAATGTCCTAGAACTAAATTTCCAAATGTAACTACTAGATTGTGATAAAATACACTATTGGGTGAAGTTTGGTTGACTTCTGCGCAGTGGTTTGGGAGTTAACATCAAAATTACATTTCTCGGCCATATCGCATAGATCTCACTGTGAAAAGGCTTAAATGACTTTTTTAATTAAGTTTGATGATTGCGCTCAAACCAAATGTCCGAGAACGAAATTTCCAAATGTAACTACTAGATTGTGATACAATACACTATTGGGTGAAGTTTGGTTGACTTCTGCGCAGCGGTTTGGGAGTTAACATCAAAATTACATTTCTCGGCCATATCGCGTAGATCTCACTGTGAAAAGGCTTAAATGGCTTTTTTGACCTAAGTTTGAGGATTGCGCTCAAATCAAATGTCCTAGAACCAAATTTCCACATGTAACTACTAGATTGTGATACAATACACTATTGGGTGAAGTTTGGTTTACTTCTGCGTAGCGGTTTGGGAGTTAACATCAAAATTACATTTCTCGGCAATATCGCATAGATCTCACTGTGAAAAGGCTTAAATGGCTTTTTTGACCTAAGTTTGAGGATTGCGCTCAAATCAAATGTCCTACAACCAAATTTCCACATGTAACTACTAGATTGTGATACAATACAATATTGGGTGAAGTTTGGTTGACTTCTGCGCAGCGGTTTGGGAGTTAACATCAAAATTACATTTCTCGGCCATATCGCGTAGATCTCACTGTGAAAAGGCTTAAATGACTTTTTTAATTAAGTTTGATGATTGCGCTCAAACCAAATGTCCTAGAACCAAATTTTCAAATGTAACTACTAGATTGTGATACAATACACTATTGGGTGAAGTTTGGTTGACTTCTGCGCAGCGGTTTGGGAGTTAACATCAAAATTACATTTCTCAGCCATATCGCATAGATCTCACTGTGAAAAGGCTTAAATGGCTTTTTTGACCTAAGTTTGAGGATTGCGCTCAAATCAAATGTCCTAGAACCAAATTTTCACATGTAACTACTAGATTGTTATACAATACACTATTGGGTGAAGTTTGGTTGACTGCTGCGCAGCGGTTTGGGAGTTAACATCAAAATTACATTTCTCGACCATATCGCATAGATCTCACTGTGAAAAGGCTTAAATGGCTTTTTTTACCTAAGTTTGAGGATTGCGCTCAAATCAAATGTCCTAGAACCAAATTTCCACATGAAACTACTAGATTGTGATACAATACACTATTGGGTGAAGTTTGGTTGACTTCTGCGCAGCGGTTTGGGAGTTAACATCAAAATTACATTTCTCGGCCATATCGCGTAGATCTCACTGTGAAAAGGCTTAAATGACTTTTTTAATTAAGTTTGATGATTGCGCTCAAACCAAATGTCCTAGAACTAAATTTCCAAATGTAACTACTAGATTGTGATAAAATACACTATTGGGTGAAGTTTGGTTGACTTCTGTGCAGCGGTTTGGGAGTGAACATCAAAATTACATTTCTCGGCCATATCGCATAGATCTCACTGTGAAAAGGTTTAAATGACTTTTTTTAATTAAGTTTGAAGATTGCGCTCAAACCAAATGTCCTAGAACTAAATTTCCAAATGTAACTACTAGATTGTGATAAAATACACTATTGGGTGAAGTTTGGTTGACTTCTGCGCAGCGGTTTGGGAGTTAACATCAAAATTACATTTCTCGGCCATATCGCATAGATCTCACTGTGAAAAGGCTTAAATGACTTTTTTAATTAAGTTTGATGATTGCGCTCAAACCAAATGTCCTAGAACGAAATTTCCAAATGTAACTACTAGATTGTGATACAATACACTATTGGGTGAAGTTTGGTTGACTTCTGCGCAGCGGTTTGGGAGTTAACATCAAAATTACATTTCTCGGCCATATCGCATAGATCTCACTGTGAAAAGGCTTAAATGACTTTTTTTAATTAAGTTTGCAGATTGCGCTCAAACCAAATGTCCTAGAACGAAATTTCTAAATGTAACAACTAGATTGTGATAAAATACACTATTGGGTGAAGTTTGGTTGACTTCTGCGCAGCGGTTTGGGAGTTAACATCAAAATTACATTTCTCGGCCATATCGCCTAGATCTCACTGTGAAAAGGCTTAAATGGCTTTTTTGACCTAAGTTTGAGGATTGCGCTCAAATCAAATGTCCTAGAACCAAATTTCCACATGTAACTACTAGATTGTGATACAATACACTATTGGGTGAAGTTTGGTTTACTTCTGCGCAGCGGTTTGGGAGTTAACATCAAAATTACATTTCTCGGCCATATCGCATAGATCTCACTGTGAAAAGGCTTAAATGGCTTTTTTGACCTAAGTTTGAGGATTGCGCTCAAATCAAATGTCCTAGAACCAAATTTCCACATGTAACCACTAGATTGTGATACAATACACTAATGGGTGAAGTTTGGTTGACTTCTGCGCAGCGGTTTGGGAGTGAACATCAAAATTACATTTCTCGGCCATATCGCATAGATCTCACTGTGAAAAGGCTTAAATGACTTTTTTAAATTAAGTTTGAAGATTGCGCTCAAACCAAATGTCCTAGAACTAAATTTCCAAATGTAACTACTAGATTGTGATAAAATACACTATTGGGTGAAGTTTGGTTGACTTCTGCGCAGCGGTTTGGGAGTTAACATCAAAATTACATTTCTCGGCCATATCGCGTAGATCTCACTGTGAAAAGGCTTAAATGACTTTTTTAATTAAGTTTGATGATTGCGCTCAAACCAAATGTCCTAGAACTAAATTTCCAAATGTAACTACTAGATTGTGATAAAATACACTATTGGGTGAAGTTTGGTTGACTTCTGTGCAGCGGTTTGGGAGTGAACATCAAAATTACATTTCTCGGCCATATCGCATAGATCTCACTGTGAAAAGGTTTAAATGACTTTTTTTAATTAAGTTTGAAGATTGCGCTCAAACCAAATGTCCTAGAACTAAATTTCCAAATGTAACTACTAGATTGTGATAAAATACACTATTGGGTGAAGTTTGGTTGACTTCTGCGCAGCGGTTTGGGAGTTAACATCAAAATTACATTTCTCGGCCATATCGCATAGATCTCACTGTGAAAAGGCTTAAATGACTTTTTTAATTAAGTTTGATGATTGCGCTCAAACCAAATGTCCTAGAACGAAATTTCCAAATGTAACTACTAGATTGTGATACAATACACTATTGGGTGAAGTTTGGTTGACTTCTGCGCAGCGGTTTGGGAGTTAACATCAAAATTACATTTCTCGGCCATATCGCATAGATCTCACTGTGAAAAGGCTTAAATGACTTTTTTTAATTAAGTTTGCAGATTGCGCTCAAACCAAATGTCCTAGAACGAAATTTCTAAATGTAACAACTAGATTGTGATAAAATACACTATTGGGTGAAGTTTGGTTGACTTCTGCGCAGCGGTTTGGGAGTTAACATCAAAATTACATTTCTCGGCCATATCGCCTAGATCTCACTGTGAAAAGGCTTAAATGGCTTTTTTGACCTAAGTTTGAGGATTGCGCTCAAATCAAATGTCCTAGAACCAAATTTCCACATGTAACTACTAGATTGTGATACAATACACTATTGGGTGAAGTTTGGTTTACTTCTGCGCAGCGGTTTGGGAGTTAACATCAAAATTACATTTCTCGGCCATATCGCATAGATCTCACTGTGAAAAGGCTTAAATGGCTTTTTTGACCTAAGTTTGAGGATTGCGCTCAAATCAAATGTCCTAGAACCAAATTTCCACATGTAACCACTAGATTGTGATACAATACACTAATGGGTGAAGTTTGGTTGACTTCTGCGCAGCGGTTTGGGAGTGAACATCAAAATTACATTTCTCGGCCATATCGCATAGATCTCACTGTGAAAAGGCTTAAATGACTTTTTTAAATTAAGTTTGAAGATTGCGCTCAAACCAAATGTCCTAGAACTAAATTTCCAAATGTAACTACTAGATTGTGATAAAATACACTATTGGGTGAAGTTTGGTTGACTTCTGCGCAGCGGTTTGGGAGTTAACATCAAAATTACATTTCTCGGCCATATCGCATAGATCTCACTGTGAAAAGGCTTAAATGACTTTTTTAATTAAGTTTGATGATTGCGCTCAAACCAAATGTCCTAGAACCAAATTTCCAATTGTAACTACTAGATTGTTATACAATACACTATTGGGTGAAGTTTGGTTGACTTCTGCGCAGCGGTTTGGGAGTTAACATTAAAATTACATTTCTCGGCCATATCGCGTAGATCTCACTGTGAAAAGGCTTAAATGACTTTTTTTTAACTAAGTTTGAGGATTGCGCTCAAACCAAATGTCCTAGAACCAAATATCCAAATGTAACTACTAGATTGTTATACTATACACTATTGGGTGAAGTTTGGTTGACTTCTGCGCAGCGGTTTGGGAGTTAACATCAAAATTACATTTCTAGGCCATATCGCGTAGATCTCACTGTGAAAAGGCTTAAATGACTTTTTTTTAACAAAGTTTGAGGATTGCGCTCAAACCAAATGTCCTGGAACCAAATTTCAAAATGTAACTACTAGATTGTGATACAATACACTATTGGGTGAAGTTTGGTTGACTTCTGCGCAGCGGTTTGGGAGTTAACATCAAAATTACATTTCTCGGCCATATCGCGTAGATCTCACTGTGAAAAGGCTTAAATGGCTTTTTTGACCTAAGTTTGAGGATTGCGCTCAAACCAGATGTCCTAGAACCAAATTTCCAAATGTAACTACTAGATTGTTATACAATACACTATTGGGTGAAGTTTGGTTGACTTCTGCGCAGCGGTTTGGGAGTTAACATCAAAATTACATTTCTCGGCCATATCGCGTAGATCTCACTGTGAAAAGGCTTAAATGACTTTTTTTAAACTAAGTTTGAGGATTGCGCTCAAACCAAATGTCCTAGAACCAAATTTCCAAATGTAACTACTAGATTGTTATACTATACACTATTGGGTGAAGTTTGGTTGACTTCTGCGCAGCGGTTTGGGAGTTAACATCAAAATTACATTTCTAGACCATATTGCGTAGATCTCACTGTGAAAAGGCTTAAATGACTTTTTTTTAACAAAGTTTGAGGATTGCGCTCAAACCAAATGTCCTGGAACCAAATTTCAAAATGTAACTACTAGATTGTGATACAATACACTATTGGGTGAAGTTTGGTTGAATTCTGCGCAGCGGTTTGGGAGTTAACATCATAATTACATTTCTCGGCCATATCGCGTAGATCTCACTGTGAAAAGGCTTAAATGACTTTTTTTAACTAAGTTTGAGGATTGCGCTCAAACCAAATGTCCTACAACCAAATTTCCAAATGTAACTACTAGATTGTGATACAATACACTATTGGGTGAAGTTTGGTTGACTTCTACGCAGCGGTTTGGGAGTTAACATCAAAATTACATTTCTCGGCCATATCGCATAGATCTCACTGTGGAAAGGCTTAAATGACTTTTTTAATTAAGTTTGATGATTGCGCTCAAACCAAATGTCCTAGAACGAAATTTCTAAATGTAACTACTAGATTGTGATACAATACACTATTGGGTGAAGTTTGGTTGACTTCTGCGCAGCGGTTTGGGAGTTAATATCAAAATTACATTTCTCGGCCATATCGCGTAGATCTCACTGTGAAAAGGCTTAAATGGCTTTTTTGACCTAAGTTTGAGGATTGCGCTCAAATCAAATGTCCTAGAACCAAATTTCCACATGTAACTACTAGATTGTGATACAATACACTATTGGGTGAAGTTTGGTTGACTTCTGCGCAATGGTTTGGGAGTTAACATCAAAATTACATTTCTCGGCCATATCGCATAGATCTCACTGTGAAATGGCTTAAATGGCTTTTTTGACCTAAGTTTGAGGATTGCGCTCAAATCAAATGTCCTAGAACCAAATTTCTACATGTAACTACTAGATTGTGATACAATACACTATTGGGTGAAGTTTGGTTGACTTCTGCGCAGCGGTTTGGGAGTTAACATCAAAATTACACTTCTCGGCCATATCGCGTAGATCTCACTGTGAAAAGGCTTAAATGACTTTTTTAATTAAGTTTGATGATTGCGCTCAAACCAAATGTCCTAGAACTAAATTTCCAAATGTAACTACTAGATTTTGATAAAATACACTATTGGGTGAAGTTTGGTTGACTTCTGCGCAGCGGTTTGGGAGTTAACATCAAAATTACATTTCTCAGCCATATCGCGTAGATCTCACTGTGAAAAGGCTTAAATGACTTTTTTTAACTAAGTTTGAAGATTGCGCTCAAACCAAATGTCCTAGAACTAAATTTCCAAATGTAACTACTAGATTGTGATAAAATACACTATTGGGTGAAGTTTGGTTGACTTCTGCGCAGCGGTTTGGGAGTTAACATCAAAATTACATTTCTCGGCCATATCGCATAGATCTCACTGTGAAAAGGCTTAAATGACTTTTTTAATTAAGTTTGATGATTGCGCTCAAACCAAATGTCCTAGAACGAAAATTTCAAATGTAACTACTAGATTGTGATACAATACACTATTGGGTGAAGTTTGGTTGACTTCTGCGCAGCGGTTTGGGAGTTAACATCAAAATTACATTTCTCGGCCATATCGCGTAGATCTCACTGTGAAAAGGCTTAAATGGCTTTTTTGACCTAAGTTTGAGGATTGCGCTCAAATCAAATGTCCTAGAACCAATTTTTTACATGTAATTACTAGATTGTGATACAATACACTATTGGGTGAAATTTGGTTGACTTCTGCGCAGCGGTTTGGGAGTTAACATCAAAATTACATTTCTCGGCCATATCGCATAGATCTCACTGTGAAAAGGCTTAAATGGCTTTTTTGACCTAAGTTTGAGGATTGCGCTCAAATCAAATGTCCTACAACCAAATTTCCACATGTACCTACTAGATTGTGATACAATACACTATTGGGTGAAGTTTGGTTGACTTCTGCGCAGCGGTTTGGGAGTGAACATCAAAATTACATTTCTCGGCCATATCGCATAGATCTCACTGTGAAAAGGCTTAAATGACTTTTTTAATTAAGTTTGAAGATTGCGCTCAAACCAAATGTCCTAGAACTAAATTTCCAAATGTAACTACTAGATTGTGATAAAATACACTATTGGGTGAAGTTTGGTTGACTTCTGCGCAGCGGTTTGGGAGTTAACATCAAAATTACATTTCTCGGCCATATCGCATAGCTCTCACTGTGAAAAGGCTTAAATGACTTTTTTAATTAAGTTTGATGATTGCGCTCAAACCAAATGTCCTAGAACGAAATTTCCAAATGTAACTACTAGATTGTGATACAATACACTATTGGGTAAAGTTTGGTTGACTTCTGCGCAGCGGTTTGGGAGTTAACATCAAAATTACATTTCTCGGCCATATCGCGTAGATCTCACTGTGAAAAGGCTTAAATGGCTTTTTTGACCTAAGTTTGAGGATTGCGCTCAAATCAAATGTCCTAGAACCAAATTTCCACATGTAACTACTAGATTGTGATACAATACACTATTGGGTGAAGTTTGGTTGACTTCTGCGCAGCGGTTTGGGAGTTAACATCAAAATTACATTTCTCGGCCATATCGCGTAGATCTCACTGTGAAAAGGCTTAAATGACTTTTTTAATTAATTTTGATGATTGCGCTCAAACCAAATGTCCTAGAACTAAATTTCCAAATGTAACTACTAGATTGTGATAAAATACACTATTGGGTGACGTTTGGTTGACTTCTGCGCAGCGGTTTGGGAGTTAACATCAAAATTACATTTCTCGGCCATATCGCATAGATCTCACTGTGAAAAGGCTTAAATGGCTTTTTTGACCTAAGTTTGAGGATTGCGCTCAAATCAAATGTCCTAGAACCAAATTTCCACATGTAACTACTAGATTGTGATACAATACACTAATGGGTGAAGTTTGGTTGACTTCTGCGCAGCGGTTTGGGAGTGAACATCAAAATTACACTTCTCGGCCATATCGCATAGATCTCACTGTGAAAAGGCTTAAATGACTTTTTTTAATTAAGTTTGAAGATTGCGCTCAAACCAAATGTCCTAGAACTAAATTTCTAAATGTAACTACTAGATTGTGATAAAATACACTATTGGGTGAAGTTTGGTTGACTTCTGCGCAGCGGTTTGGGAGTTAACATCAAAATTACATTACTCGGCCATATCGCATAGATCTCACTGTGAAAAGGCTTAAATGACTTTTGTAATTAAGTTTGATGATTGCGCTCAAACCAAATGTCCTAGAACGAAATTTTCAAATGTAACTACTAGATTGTGATACAATACACTATTGGGTGAAGTTTGGTTGACTTCTGCGCAGCGGTTTGGGAGTTAACATCAAAAATACATTTCTCGGCCATATCGCGTAGATCTCACTGTGAAAAGGCTTAAATGGCTTTTTTGACCTAAGTTTGAGGATTGCGCTCAAATCAAATGTCCTAGAACCAAATTTCCACATGTAACTACTAGATTGTGATACAATACACTATTGGGTGAAGTTTGGTTTACTTCTGCGCAGCGGTTTGGGAGTTAACATCAAAATTACATTTCTCGGCCATATCGCGTAGATCTCACTGTGAAAAGGCTTAAATGACTTTTTTAATTAAGTTTGATGATTGCGCTCAAACCAAATGTCCTAGAACCAAATTTCAAAATGTAACTACTAGATTGTGATACAATACACTATTGGGTCAAGTTTGGTTGACTTCTGCGCAGCGGTTTGGGAGTTAACATCAAAATTACATTTCTCGGCCATATCGCATAGATCTCACTGTGAAAAGGCTTAAATGACTTTTTTAATTAAGTTTGATGATTGCGCTCAAACCAAATGTCCTAGAACCAAATTTCCAAATGTAACTACTAGATTGTGATACAATACACTATTGGGTGAAGTTTGGTTGACTTCTGCGCAGCGGTTTGGGAGTTAACATCAAAATTACATTTCTCGGCCATATCGCATAGATCTCACTGTGAAAAGGATTAAATGGCTTTTTTGACCTAAGTTTGAGGATTGCGCTCAAATCAAATGTCCTAGAACCAAATTTCCACATGTAACTACTAGATTGTGATACAGTACACTATTGGGTGAAGTTTGGTTGACTTCTGCGCAGCGGTTTGGGAGTTAACATCAAAATTACATTTCTCGGCCATATCGCATAGATCTCACTGTGAAAAGGCTTAAATGGCTTTTTTGACCTAAGTTTGAGGATTGCGCTCAAATCAAATGTCCTAGAACCAAATTTCAAAATGTAACTACTAGATTGTGATACAATACACTATTGGGTGAAGTTTGGTTGACTTCTGCGCAGCGGTTTGGGAGTTAACATCAAAATTACATTTCTCGGCCATATCGCGTAGATCTCACTGTGAAAAGGCTTAAATGGCTTTTTTGACCTAAGTTTGAGGATTGCGCTCAAACCAGATGTCCTAGAACCAAATTTCCAAATGTAACTACTAGATTGTTATACAATACACTATTGGGTGAAGTTTGGTTGACTTCTGCGCAGCGGTTTGGGAGTTAACATCAAAATTACATTTCTCGGCCATATCGCGTAGATCTCACTGTGAAAAGGCTTAAATGACTTTTTTTAAACTAAGTTTGAGGATTGCGCTCAAACCAAATGTCCTAGAACCAAATTTCCAAATGTAACTACTAGATTGTTATACTATACACTATTGGGTGAAGTTTGGTTGACTTCTGCGCAGCGGTTTGGGAGTTAACATCAAAATTACATTTCTAGACCATATTGCGTAGATCTCACTGTGAAAAGGCTTAAATGACTTTTTTTTAACAAAGTTTGAGGATTGCGCTCAAACCAAATGTCCTGGAACCAAATTTCAAAATGTAACTACTAGATTGTGATACAATACACTATTGGGTGAAGTTTGGTTGAATTCTGCGCAGCGGTTTGGGAGTTAACATCATAATTACATTTCTCGGCCATATCGCGTAGATCTCACTGTGAAAAGGCTTAAATGACTTTTTTTAACTAAGTTTGAGGATTGCGCTCAAACCAAATGTCCTACAACCAAATTTCCAAATGTAACTACTAGATTGTGATACAATACACTATTGGGTGAAGTTTGGTTGACTTCTACGCAGCGGTTTGGGAGTTAACATCAAAATTACATTTCTCGGCCATATCGCATAGATCTCACTGTGGAAAGGCTTAAATGACTTTTTTAATTAAGTTTGATGATTGCGCTCAAACCAAATGTCCTAGAACGAAATTTCTAAATGTAACTACTAGATTGTGATACAATACACTATTGGGTGAAGTTTGGTTGACTTCTGCGCAGCGGTTTGGGAGTTAATATCAAAATTACATTTCTCGGCCATATCGCGTAGATCTCACTGTGAAAAGGCTTAAATGGCTTTTTTGACCTAAGTTTGAGGATTGCGCTCAAATCAAATGTCCTAGAACCAAATTTCCACATGTAACTACTAGATTGTGATACAATACACTATTGGGTGAAGTTTGGTTGACTTCTGCGCAATGGTTTGGGAGTTAACATCAAAATTACATTTCTCGGCCATATCGCATAGATCTCACTGTGAAATGGCTTAAATGGCTTTTTTGACCTAAGTTTGAGGATTGCGCTCAAATCAAATGTCCTAGAACCAAATTTCTACATGTAACTACTAGATTGTGATACAATACACTATTGGGTGAAGTTTGGTTGACTTCTGCGCAGCGGTTTGGGAGTTAACATCAAAATTACACTTCTCGGCCATATCGCGTAGATCTCACTGTGAAAAGGCTTAAATGACTTTTTTAATTAAGTTTGATGATTGCGCTCAAACCAAATGTCCTAGAACTAAATTTCCAAATGTAACTACTAGATTTTGATAAAATACACTATTGGGTGAAGTTTGGTTGACTTCTGCGCAGCGGTTTGGGAGTTAACATCAAAATTACATTTCTCAGCCATATCGCGTAGATCTCACTGTGAAAAGGCTTAAATGACTTTTTTTAACTAAGTTTGAAGATTGCGCTCAAACCAAATGTCCTAGAACTAAATTTCCAAATGTAACTACTAGATTGTGATAAAATACACTATTGGGTGAAGTTTGGTTGACTTCTGCGCAGCGGTTTGGGAGTTAACATCAAAATTACATTTCTCGGCCATATCGCATAGATCTCACTGTGAAAAGGCTTAAATGACTTTTTTAATTAAGTTTGATGATTGCGCTCAAACCAAATGTCCTAGAACGAAAATTTCAAATGTAACTACTAGATTGTGATACAATACACTATTGGGTGAAGTTTGGTTGACTTCTGCGCAGCGGTTTGGGAGTTAACATCAAAATTACATTTCTCGGCCATATCGCGTAGATCTCACTGTGAAAAGGCTTAAATGGCTTTTTTGACCTAAGTTTGAGGATTGCGCTCAAATCAAATGTCCTAGAACCAATTTTTTACATGTAATTACTAGATTGTGATACAATACACTATTGGGTGAAATTTGGTTGACTTCTGCGCAGCGGTTTGGGAGTTAACATCAAAATTACATTTCTCGGCCATATCGCATAGATCTCACTGTGAAAAGGCTTAAATGGCTTTTTTGACCTAAGTTTGAGGATTGCGCTCAAATCAAATGTCCTACAACCAAATTTCCACATGTACCTACTAGATTGTGATACAATACACTATTGGGTGAAGTTTGGTTGACTTCTGCGCAGCGGTTTGGGAGTGAACATCAAAATTACATTTCTCGGCCATATCGCATAGATCTCACTGTGAAAAGGCTTAAATGACTTTTTTAATTAAGTTTGAAGATTGCGCTCAAACCAAATGTCCTAGAACTAAATTTCCAAATGTAACTACTAGATTGTGATAAAATACACTATTGGGTGAAGTTTGGTTGACTTCTGCGCAGCGGTTTGGGAGTTAACATCAAAATTACATTTCTCGGCCATATCGCATAGCTCTCACTGTGAAAAGGCTTAAATGACTTTTTTAATTAAGTTTGATGATTGCGCTCAAACCAAATGTCCTAGAACGAAATTTCCAAATGTAACTACTAGATTGTGATACAATACACTATTGGGTAAAGTTTGGTTGACTTCTGCGCAGCGGTTTGGGAGTTAACATCAAAATTACATTTCTCGGCCATATCGCGTAGATCTCACTGTGAAAAGGCTTAAATGGCTTTTTTGACCTAAGTTTGAGGATTGCGCTCAAATCAAATGTCCTAGAACCAAATTTCCACATGTAACTACTAGATTGTGATACAATACACTATTGGGTGAAGTTTGGTTGACTTCTGCGCAGCGGTTTGGGAGTTAACATCAAAATTACATTTCTCGGCCATATCGCGTAGATCTCACTGTGAAAAGGCTTAAATGACTTTTTTAATTAATTTTGATGATTGCGCTCAAACCAAATGTCCTAGAACTAAATTTCCAAATGTAACTACTAGATTGTGATAAAATACACTATTGGGTGACGTTTGGTTGACTTCTGCGCAGCGGTTTGGGAGTTAACATCAAAATTACATTTCTCGGCCATATCGCATAGATCTCACTGTGAAAAGGCTTAAATGGCTTTTTTGACCTAAGTTTGAGGATTGCGCTCAAATCAAATGTCCTAGAACCAAATTTCCACATGTAACTACTAGATTGTGATACAATACACTAATGGGTGAAGTTTGGTTGACTTCTGCGCAGCGGTTTGGGAGTGAACATCAAAATTACACTTCTCGGCCATATCGCATAGATCTCACTGTGAAAAGGCTTAAATGACTTTTTTTAATTAAGTTTGAAGATTGCGCTCAAACCAAATGTCCTAGAACTAAATTTCTAAATGTAACTACTAGATTGTGATAAAATACACTATTGGGTGAAGTTTGGTTGACTTCTGCGCAGCGGTTTGGGAGTTAACATCAAAATTACATTACTCGGCCATATCGCATAGATCTCACTGTGAAAAGGCTTAAATGACTTTTGTAATTAAGTTTGATGATTGCGCTCAAACCAAATGTCCTAGAACGAAATTTTCAAATGTAACTACTAGATTGTGATACAATACACTATTGGGTGAAGTTTGGTTGACTTCTGCGCAGCGGTTTGGGAGTTAACATCAAAAATACATTTCTCGGCCATATCGCGTAGATCTCACTGTGAAAAGGCTTAAATGGCTTTTTTGACCTAAGTTTGAGGATTGCGCTCAAATCAAATGTCCTAGAACCAAATTTCCACATGTAACTACTAGATTGTGATACAATACACTATTGGGTGAAGTTTGGTTTACTTCTGCGCAGCGGTTTGGGAGTTAACATCAAAATTACATTTCTCGGCCATATCGCGTAGATCTCACTGTGAAAAGGCTTAAATGACTTTTTTAATTAAGTTTGATGATTGCGCTCAAACCAAATGTCCTAGAACCAAATTTCAAAATGTAACTACTAGATTGTGATACAATACACTATTGGGTCAAGTTTGGTTGACTTCTGCGCAGCGGTTTGGGAGTTAACATCAAAATTACATTTCTCGGCCATATCGCATAGATCTCACTGTGAAAAGGCTTAAATGACTTTTTTAATTAAGTTTGATGATTGCGCTCAAACCAAATGTCCTAGAACCAAATTTCCAAATGTAACTACTAGATTGTGATACAATACACTATTGGGTGAAGTTTGGTTGACTTCTGCGCAGCGGTTTGGGAGTTAACATCAAAATTACATTTCTCGGCCATATCGCATAGATCTCACTGTGAAAAGGATTAAATGGCTTTTTTGACCTAAGTTTGAGGATTGCGCTCAAATCAAATGTCCTAGAACCAAATTTCCACATGTAACTACTAGATTGTGATACAGTACACTATTGGGTGAAGTTTGGTTGACTTCTGCGCAGCGGTTTGGGAGTTAACATCAAAATTACATTTCTCGGCCATATCGCATAGATCTCACTGTGAAAAGGCTTAAATGGCTTTTTTGACCTAAGTTTGAGGATTGCGCTCAAATCAAATGTCCTAGAACCAAATTTCCACATGTAACTACTAGATTGTGATACAATACACTATTGGGTGAAGTTTGGTTGACTTCTGCGCAGCGGTTTGGGAGTTAACATCAAAATTACATTTCTCGGCCATATCGCGTAGATCTCACTGTGAAAAGGCTTAAATTACTTTTTTAAATTAAGTTTGAAGATTGCGCTCAAACCAAATGTCCTAGAACTAAATTTCCAAATGTAACTACTAGATTGTGATAAAATACACTATTGGGTGAAGTTTGGTTGACTTCTGCGCAGCGGTTTGGGAGTTAACATCAAAATTACATTTCTCGGCCATATCGCATAGATCTCACTGTGAAAAGGCTTAAATGACTTTTTTAATTAAGTTTGATGATTGCGCTCAAACCAAATGTCCTAGAACGAAATTTCCAAATGTAACTACTAGATTGTGATACAATACACTATTGGGTGAAGTTTGGTTGACTTCTGCGCAGCGGTTTGGGAGTTAACATCAAAATTACATTTCTCGGCCATATCGCGTAGATCTCACTGTGAAAAGGCTTAAATGGCTTTTTTGACCTAAGTTTGAGGATTGCGCTCAAATCAAATGTCCTAGAACCAAATTTCCACATGTAACTACTAGATTGTGATACAATACACTATTGGGTGAAGTTTGGTTGACTTCTGCGCAGCGGTTTGGGAGTTAACATCAAAATTACATTTCTCGGCCATATCGCGTAGACCTCACTGTGAAAAGGCTTAAATGACTTTTTTAATTAAGTTTGATGATTGCGCTCAAACCAAATGTCCTAGAACCAAATTTCCAAATGTAACTACTAGATTGTGATACAATACACTATTGGGTGAAGTTTGGTTGACTTCTGCGCAGCGGTTTGGGAGTTAACATCAAAATTACATTTCTCAGCCATATCGCATAGATCTCACTGTGAAAAGGCTTAAATGGCTTTTTTGACCTAAGTTTGAGGATTGCGCTCAAATCAAATGTCCTAGAACCAAATTTCCACATGTAACTACTAGATTGTGATACAATACACTATTGGGTGAAGTTTGGTTGACTTCTGCGCAGCGGTTTGGGAGTTAACATCAAAATTACATTTCTCGGCCATATCGCGTAGATCTCACTGTGAAAAGGCTTAAATGACTTTTTTAATTAAGTTTGATGATTGCGCTCAAACCAAATGTCCTAGAACTAAATTTCCAAATGTAACTACTAGATTGTGATAAAATACACTATTGGGTGAAGTTTGGTTGACTTCTGCGCAGCGGTTTGGGAGTTAACATCAAAATTACATTTCTCAGCCATATCGCATAGATCTCACTGTGAAAAGGCTTAAATGACTTTTTTTAATTAAGTTTGAAGATTGCGCTCAAACCAAATGTCCTAGAACTAAATTTCCAAATGTAACTACTAGATTGTGATAAAATACACTATTGGGTGAAGTTTGGTTGACTTCTGCGCAGCGGTTTGGGAGTTAACATCAAAATTACATTTCTCGGCCATATCGCATAGATCTCACTGTGAAAAGGCTTGAATGACTTTTTTAATTAAGTTTGATGATTGCGCTCAAACCAAATGTCCTAGAACGAAATTTTCAAATGTAACTACTAGATTGTGATACAATACACTATTGGGTGAAGTTTGGTTGACTTCTGCGCAGCGGTTTGGGAGTTAACATCAAAATTACATTTCTCGGCCATATCGCGTAGATCTCACTGTGAAAAGGCTTAAATGGCTTTTTTGACCTAAGTTTGAGGATTGCGCTCAAATCAAATGTCCTAGAACCAAATTTCTACATGTAACTACTAGATTGTGATACAATACACTATTGGGTGAAGTTTGGTTGACTTCTGTGCAGCGGTTTGGGAGTGAACATCAAAATTACATTTCTCGGCCATATCGCATTGATCTCACTGTGAAAAGGCTTAAATGACTTTTTTTAATTAAGTTTGAAGATTGCGCTCAAACCAAATGTCCTAGAACTAAATTTCCAAATGTAACTACTAGATTGTGATAAAATACACTATTGGGTGAAGTTTGGTTGACTTCTGCGCAGCGGTTTGGGAGTTAACATCAAAATTACATTTCTCGGCCATATCGCATAGATCTCACTGTGAAAAGGCTTAAATGACTTTTTTAATTAAGTTTGATGATTGCGCTCAAACCAAATGTCCTAGAACGAAATTTCCAAATGTAACTACTAGATTGTGATACAATACACTATTGGGTGAAGTTTGGTTGACTTCTGCGCAGCGGTTTGGGAGTTAACATCAAAATTACATTTCTCGGCCATATCGCGTAGATCTCACTGTGAAAAGGCTTAAATGGCTTTTTTGACCTAAGTTTGAGGATTGCGCTCAAATCAAATGTCCTAGAACCAAATTTCCACATGTAACTACTAGATTGTGATACAATAGACTATTGGGTGAAGTTTGGTTGACTTCTGCGCAGCGGTTTGGGAGTTAACATCAAAATTACATTTCTCGGCCATATCGCGTAGATCTCACTGTGAAAAGGCTTAAATGGCTTTTTTGACCTAAGTTTGAGGATTGCGCTCAAATCAAATGTCCTAGAACCAAATTTTTACATGTAACTACTACATTGTGATACAATAGACTATTGGGTGAAGTTTGGTTGACTTCTGCGCAGCGGTTTGGGAGTTAACATCAAAATTACATTTCTCGGCCATATCGCATAGATCTCACTGTGAAAAGGCTTAAATGGCATTTTTGACCTAAGTTTGAGGATTGCGCTCAAATCAAATGTCCTAGAACCAAATTTCCAAATGTAACTACTAGATTGTGATACAATAGACTATTGGGTGAAGTTTGGTTGACTTCTGCGCAGCGGTTTGGGAGTTAACATCAAAATTACATTTCTCGGCCATACCGCATAGATCTCACTGTGAAAAGGCTTAAATGGCTTTTTTGACCTAAGTTTGAGGATTGCCCTCAAATCAAATGTCCTAGAACCAAATTTCTACATGTAACTACTAGATTGTGATACAATACACTGTTGGGTGAAGTTTGGTTGACTTCTGTGCAGCGGTTTGGGAGTGAACATCAAAATTACATTTCTCGGCCATATCGCATTGATCTCACTGTGAAAAGGCTTAAATGACTTTTTTTAATTAAGTTTGAAGATTGCGCTCAAACCAAATGTCCTAGAACTAAATTTCCAAATGTAACTACTAGATTGTGATAAAATACACTATTGGGTGAAGTTTGGTTGACTTCTGCGCAGCGGTTTGGGAGTTAACATCAAAATTACATTTCTCGGCCATATCGCATAGATCTCACTGTGAAAAGGCTTAAATGGCTTTTTTAATTAAGTTTGATGATTGCGCTCAAACCAAATGTCCTAGAACGAAATTTCCAAATGTAACTACTAGATTGTGATACAATACACTATTGGGTGAAGTTTGGTTGACTTCTGCGCAGCGGTTTGGGAGTTAACACCAAAATTACATTTCTCGGCCATATCGCGTAGATCTCACTGTGAAAAGGCTTAAATGGCTTTTTTGACCTAAGTTTGAGGATTGCGCTCAAATCAAATGTCCTAGAACCAAATTTCCACATGTAACTACTAGATTGTGATACAATACACTATTGGGTGAAGTTTGGTTTACTTCTGCGTAGCGGTTTGGGAGTTAACATCAAAATTACATTTCTCGGCCATATCGCATAGATCTCACTGTGAAAAGGCTTAAATGGCTTTTTTGACCTAAGTTTGATGATTGCGCTCAAATCAAATGTCCTAGAACCAAATTTCCACATGTAACTACTAGATTGTGATACAATACACTATTGGGTGAAGTTTGGTTGACTTCTGCGCAGCGGTTTGGGAGTTAACATCAAAATTACATTTCTCGGCCATATCGCGTAGATCTCACTGTGAAAAGGCTTAAATGACTTTTTTAATTAAGTTTGATGATTGCGCTCAAACCAAATGTCCTAGAACTAAATTTCCAAATGTAACTACTAGATTGTGATAAAATACACTATTGGGTGAAGTTTGGTTGACTTCTGCGCAGCGGTTTGGGAGTTAACATCAAAATTACATTTCTCAGCCATATCGCATAGATCTCACTGTGAAAAGGCTTAAATGACTTTTTTTAATTAAGTTTGAAGATTGCGCTCAAACCAAATGTCCTAGAACTAAATTTCCAAATGTAACTACTAGATTGTGATAAAATACACTATTGGGTGAAGTTTGGTTGACTTCTGCGCAGCGGTTTGGGAGTTAACATCAAAATTACATTTCTCGGCCATATCGCATAGATCTCACTGTGAAAAGGCTTAAATGACTTTTTTAATTAAGTTTGATGATTGCGCTCAAACCAAATGTCCTAGAACGAAATTTTCAAATGTAACTACTAGATTGTGATACAATACACTATTGGGTGAAGTTTGGTTGACTTCTGCGCAGCGGTTTGGGAGTTAACATCAAAATTACATTTCTCGGCCATATCGCGTAGATCTCACTGTGAAAAGGCTTAAATGGCTTTTTTGACCTAAGTTTGAGGATTGCGCTCAAATCAAATGTCCTACAACCAAATTTCTACATGTAACTACTAGATTGTGATACAATACACTATTGGGTGAAGTTTGGTTGACTTCTGTGCAGCGGTTTGGGAGTGAACATCAAAATTACATTTCTCGGCCATATCGCATTGATCTCACTGTGAAAAGGCTTAAATGACTTTTTTTAATTAAGTTTGAAGATTGCGCTCAAACCAAATGTCCTAGAACTAAATTTCCAAATGTAACTACTAGATTGTGATAAAATACACTATTGGGTGAAGTTTGGTTGACTTCTGCGCAGCGGTTTGGGAGTTAACATCAAAATTACATTTCTCGGCCATATCGCGTAGACCTCACTGTGAAAAGGCTTAAATGACTTTTTTAATTAAGTTTGAAGATTGCGCTCAAACCAAATGTCCTAGAACTAAATTTCCAAATGTAACTACTAGATTGTGATAAAATACACTATTGGGTGAAGTTTGGTTGACTTCTGCGCAGCGGTTTGGGAGTTAACATCAAAATTACATTTCTCGGCCATATCGCATAGATCTCACTGTGAAAAGGCTTAAATGACTTTTTTAATTAAGTTTGATGATTGCGATCAAACCAAATGTCCTAGAACGAAATTTTCAAATGTAACTACTAGATTGTGATACAATACACTATTGGGTGAAGTTTGGTTGACTTCTGCGCAGCGGTTTGGGAGTTAACATCAAAATTACATTTCTCGGCCATATCGCGTAGATCTCACTGTGAAAAGGCTTAAATGGCTTTTTTGACCTAAGTTTGAGGATTGCGCTCAAATCAAATGTCCTAGAACCAAATTTTTACATGTAACTACTACATTGTGATACAATAGACTATTGGGTGAAGTTTGGTTGACTTCTGCGCAGCGGTTTGGGAGTTAACATCAAAATTACATTTCTCGGCCATATCGCGTAGATCTCACTGTGAAAAGGCTTAAATGGCTTTTTTGACCTAAGTTTGAGGATTGCGCTCAAACCAAATGTCCTAGAACCAAATTTCCAAATGTAACTACTAGATTGTGATACAATACACTATTGGGTGAAGTTTGGTTGACTTCTGCGCAGCGGTTTGGGAGTTAACATCAAAATTACATTTCTCAGCCATATCGCATAGATCTCACTGTGAAAAGGCTTAAATGGCTTTTTTGACCTAAGTTTGAGGATTGCGCTCAAATCAAATGTCCTAGAACCAAATTTCCACATGTAACTACTAGATTGTGATACAATACACTATTGGGTGAAGTTTGGTTGACTTCTGCGCAGCGGTTTGGGAGTTAACATCAAAATTACATTTCTCGGCCATATCGCGTAGACCTCACTGTGAAAAGGCTTAAATGACTTTTTTAATTAAGTTTGATGATTGCGCTCAAACCAAATGTCCTAGAACCAAATTTCCAAATGTAACTACTAGATTGTGATACAATACACTATTGGGTGAAGTTTGGTTGACTTCTGCGCAGCGGTTTGGGAGTTAACATCAAAATTACATTTCTCGGCCATATCGCGTAGATCTCACTGTGAAAAGGCTTAAATTACTTTTTTTAATTAAGTTTGAAGATTGCGCTCAAACCAAATGTCCTAGAACTAAATTTCAAAATGTAACTACTAGATTGTGATAAAATACACTATTGGGTGAAGTTTGGTTGACTTCTGCGCAGCGGTTTGGGAGTTAACATCAAAATTACATTTCTCGGCCATATCGCATAGATCTCACTGTGAAAAGGCTTAAATGACTTTTTTAATTAAGTTTGATGATTGCGCTCAAACCAAATGTCCTAGAACGAAATTTCCAAATGTAACTACTAGATTGTGATACAATACACTATTGGGTGAAGTTTGGTTGACTTCTGCGCAGCGGTTTGGGAGTTAACATCAAAATTACATTTCTCGGCCATATCGCGTAGATCTCACTGTGAAAAGGCTTAAATGGCTTTTTTGACCTAAGTTTGAGGATTGCGCTCAAATCAAATGTCCTAGAACCAAATTTCCACATGTAACTACTAGATTGTGATACAATACACTATTGGGTGAAGTTTGGTTGACTTCTGCGCAGCGGTTTGGGAGTTAACATCAAAATTACATTTCTCGGCCATATCGCGTAGACCTCACTGTGAAAAGGCTTAAATGACTTTTTTAATTAAGTTTGATGATTGCGCTCAAACCAAATGTCCTAGAACCAAATTTCCAAATGTAACTACTAGATTGTGATACAATACACTATTGGGTGAAGTTTGGTTGACTTCTGCGCAGCGGTTTGGGAGTTAACATCAAAATTACATTTCTCAGCCATATCGCATAGATCTCACTGTGAAAAGGCTTAAATGGCTTTTTTGACCTAAGTTTGAGGATTGCGCTCAAATCAAATGTCCTAGAACCAAATTTCCACATGTAACTACTAGATTGTGATACAATACACTATTGGGTGAAGTTTGGTTGACTTCTGCGCAGCGGTTTGGGAGTTAACATCAAAATTACATTTCTCGGCCATATCGCGTAGATCTCACTGTGAAAAGGCTTAAATGACTTTTTTAATTAAGTTTGATGATTGCGCTCAAACCAAATGTCCTAGAACTAAATTTCCAAATGTAACTACTAGATTGTGATAAAATACACTATTGGGTGAAGTTTGGTTGACTTCTGCGCAGCGGTTTGGGAGTTAACATCAAAATTACATTTCTCAGCCATATCGCATAGATCTCACTGTGAAAAGGCTTAAATGACTTTTTTTAATTAAGTTTGAAGATTGCGCTCAAACCAAATGTCCTAGAACTAAATTTCCAAATGTAACTACTAGATAGTGATAAAATACACTATTGGGTGAAGTTTGGTTGACTTCTGCGCAGCGGTTTGGGAGTTAACATCAAAATTACATTTCTCGGCCATATCGCATAGATCTCACTGTGAAAAGGCTTAAATGACTTTTTTAATTAAGTTTGATGATTGCGCTCAAACCAAATGTCCTAGAACGAAATTTTCAAATGTAACTACTAGATTGTGATACAATACACTATTGGGTGAAGTTTGGTTGACTTCTGCGCAGCGGTTTGGGAGTTAACATCAAAATTACATTTCTCGGCCATATCGCGTAGATCTCACTGTGAAAAGGCTTAAATGGCTTTTTTGACCTAAGTTTGAGGATTGCGCTCAAATCAAATGTCCTAGAACCAAATTTCTACATGTAACTACTAGATTGTGATACAATACACTATTGGGTGAAGTTTGGTTGACTTCTGTGCAGCGGTTTGGGAGTGAACATCAAAATTACATTTCTCGGCCATATCGCATTGATCTCACTGTGAAAAGGCTTAAATGACTTTTTTTAATTAAGTTTGAAGATTGCGCTCAAACCAAATGTCCTAGAACTAAATTTCCAAATGTAACTACTAGATTGTGATAAAATACACTATTGGGTGAAGTTTGGTTGACTTCTGCGCAGCGGTTTGGGAGTTAACATCAAAATTACATTTCTCGGCCATATCGCATAGATCTCACTGTGAAAAGGCTTAAATGACTTTTTTAATTAAGTTTGATGATTGCGCTCAAACCAAATGTCCTAGAACGAAATTTCCAAATGTAACTACTAGATTGTGATACAATACACTATTGGGTGAAGTTTGGTTGACTTCTGCGCAGCGGTTTGGGAGTTAACATCAAAATTACATTTCTCGGCCATATCGCGTAGATCTCACTGTGAAAAGGCTTAAATGGCTTTTTTGACCTAAGTTTGAGGATTGCGCTCAAATCAAATGTCCTAGAACCAAATTTCCACATGTAACTACTAGATTGTGATACAATACACTATTGGGTGAAGTTTGGTTGACTTCTGCGCAGCGGTTTGGGAGTTAACATCAAAATTACATTTCTCGGCCATATCGCGTAGACCTCACTGTGAAAAGGCTTAAATGACTTTTTTAATAAAGTTTGATGATTGCGCTCAAACCAAATGTCCTAGAACCAAATTTCCAAATGTAACTACTAGATTGTGATACAATACACTATTGGGTGAAGTTTGGTTGACTTCTGCGCAGCGGTTTGGGAGTTAACATCAAAATTACATTTCTCAGCCATATCGCATAGATCTCACTGTGAAAAGGCTTAAATGGCTTTTTTGACCTAAGTTTGAGGATTGCGCTCAAATCAAATGTCCTAGAACCAAATTTCCACATGTAACTACTAGATTGTGATACAATACACTATTGGGTGAAGTTTGGTTGACTTCTGCGCAGCGGTTTGGGAGTTAACATCAAAATTACATTTCTCGGCCATATCGCGTAGATCTCACTGTGAAAAGGCTTAAATGACTTTTTTAATTAAGTTTGATGATTGCGCTCAAACCAAATGTCCTAGAACTAAATTTCCAAATGTAACTACTAGATTGTGATAAAATACACTATTGGGTGAAGTTTGGTTGACTTCTGCGCAGCGGTTTGGGAGTTAACATCAAAATTACATTTCTCGGCCATATCGCATAGATCTCACTGTGAAAAGGCTTAAGGGACTTTTTTAATTAAGTTTGATGATTGCGCTCAAACCAAATGTCCTAGAACGAAATTTTCAAATGTAACTACTAGATTGTGATACAATACACTATTGGGTGAAGTTTGGTTGACTTCTGCGCAGCGGTTTGGGAGTTAACATCAAAATTACATTTCTCGGCCATATCGCGTAGATCTCACTGTGAAAAGGCTTAAATGGCTTTTTTGACCTAAGTTTGAGGATTGCGCTCAAATCAAATGTCCTAGAACCAAATTTTTACATGTAACTACTACATTGTGATACAATAGACTATTGGGTGAAGTTTGGTTGACTTCTGCGCAGCGGTTTGGGAGTTAACATCAAAATTACATTTCTCGGCCATATCGCATAGATCTCACTGTGAAAAGGCTTAAATGGCATTTTTGACCTAAGTTTGAGGATTGCGCTCAAATCAAATGTCCTAGAACCAAATTTCCAAATGTAACTACTAGATTGTGATACAATAGACTATTGGGTGAAGTTTGGTTGACTTCTGCGCAGCGGTTTGGGAGTTAACATCAAAATTACATTTCTCGGCCATACCGCATAGATCTCACTGTGAAAAGGCTTAAATGGCTTTTTTGACCTAAGTTTTAGGATTGCGCTCAAATCAAATGTCCTAGAACCAAATTTCTACATGTAACTACTAGATTGTGATACAATACACTGTTGGGTGAAGTTTGGTTGACTTCTGTGCAGCGGTTTGGGAGTGAACATCAAAATTACATTTCTCGGCCATATCGCATTGATCTCACTGTGAAAAGGCTTAAATGACTTTTTTTAATTAAGTTTGAAGATTGCGCTCAAACCAAATGTCCTAGAACTAAATTTCCAAATGTAACTACTAGATTGTGATAAAATACACTATTGGGTGAAGTTTGGTTGACTTCTGCGCAGCGGTTTGGGAGTTAACATCAAAATTACATTTCTCGGCCATATCGCATAGATCTCACTGTGAAAAGGCTTAAATGGCTTTTTTAATTAAGTTTGATGATTGCGCTCAAACCAAATGTCCTAGAACGAAATTTCCAAATGTAACTACTAGATTGTGATACAATACACTATTGGGTGAAGTTTGGTTGACTTCTGCGCAGCGGTTTGGGAGTTAACACCAAAATTACATTTCTCGGCCATATCGCGTAGATCTCACTGTGAAAAGGCTTAAATGGCTTTTTTGACCTAAGTTTGAGGATTGCGCTCAAATCAAATGTCCTAGAACCAAATTTCCACATGTAACTACTAGATTGTGATACAATACACTATTGGGTGAAGTTTGGTTTACTTCTGCGTAGCGGTTTGGGAGTTAACATCAAAATTACATTTCTCGGCCATATCGCATAGATCTCACTGTGAAAAGGCTTAAATGGCTTTTTTGACCTAAGTTTGAGGATTGCGCTCAAATCAAATGTCCTAGAACCAAATTTCCACATGTAACTACTAGATTGTGATACAATACACTATTGGGTGAAGTTTGGTTGACTTCTGCGCAGCGGTTTGGGAGTTAACATCAAAATTACATTTCTCGGCCATATCGCGTAGATCTCACTGTGAAAAGGCTTAAATGACTTTTTTAATTAAGTTTGATGATTGCGCTCAAACCAAATGTCCTAGAACCAAATTTTCAAATGTAACTACTAGATTGTGATACAATACACTATTGGGTGAAGTTTGGTTGACTTCTGCGCAGCGGTTTGGGAGTTAACATCAAAATTACATTTCTCAGCCAAATCGCATAGATCTCACTGTGAAAAGGCTTAAATGGCTTTTTTGACCTAAGTTTGAGGATTGCGCTCAAATCAAATGTCCTAGAACCAAATTTTCACATGTAACTACTAGATTGTGATACAATACACTATTGGGTGAAGTTTGGTTGACTTCTGCGCAGCGGTTTGGGAGTTAACATCAAAATTACATTTCTCGACCATATCGCATAGATCTCACTGTGAAAAGGCTTAAATGGCTTTTTTGACCTAAGTTTGAGGATTGCGCTCAAATCAAATGTCCTAGAACCAAATTTCCACATGAAACTACAAGATTGTGATACAATACACTATTGGGTGAAGTTTGGTTGACTTCTGCGCAGCGGTTTGGGAGTTAACATCAAAATTACATTTCTCGGCCATATCGCGTAGACCTCACTGTGAAAAGGCTTAAATGACATTTTTTATTAAGTTTGATGATTGCGCTCAAACCAAATGTCCTAGAACCAAATTTCCAAATGTAACTACTAGATTGTGATACAATACACTATTGGGTGAAGTTTGGTTGACTTCTGCGCAGCGGTTTGGGAGTTAACATCAAAATTACATTTCTCAGCCATATCGCATAGATCTCACTGTTAAAAGGCTTAAATGGCTTTTTTGACCTAAGTTTGAGGATTGCGCTCAAATCAAATGTCCTAGAACCAAATTTCCACATGTAACTACTAGATTGTGATACAATACACTATTGGGTGAAGTTTGGTTGACTTCTGCGCAGCGGTTTGGGAGTTAACATCAAAATTACATTTCTCGGCCATATCGCGTAGATCTCACTGTGAAAAGGCTTAAATGACTTTTTTAATTAAGTTTGATGATTGCGCTCAAACCAAATGTCCTAGAACTAAATTTCCAAATGTAACTACTAGATTGTGATAAAATACACTATTGGGTGAAGTTTGGTTGACTTCTGCGCAGCGGTTTGGGAGTTAACATCAAAATTACATTTCTCAGCCATATCGCATAGATCTCACTGTGAAAAGGCTTAAATGACTTTTTTTAATTAAGTTTGAAGATTGCGCTCAAACCAAATGTCCTAGAACTAAATTTCCAAATGTAACTACTAGATTGTGATAAAATACACTATTGGGTGAAGTTTGGTTGACTTCTGCGCAGCGGTTTGGGAGTTAACATCAAAATTACATTTCTCGGCCATATCGCATTGATCTCACTGTGAAAAGGCTTAAATGACTTTTTTAATTAAGTTTGATGATTGCGCTCAAACCAAATGTCCTAGAACAAAATTTTCAAATGTAACTACTAGATTGTGATACAATACACTATTGGGTGAAGTTTGGTTGACTTCTGCGCAGCGGTTTGGGAGTTAACATCAAAATTACATTTCTCGGCCATATCGCGTAGATCTCACTGTGAAAAGGCTTAAATGGCTTTTTTGACCTAAGTTTGAGGATTGCGCTCAAATCAAATGTCCTAGAACCAAATTTTTACATGTAACTACTACATTGTGATACAATAGACTATTGGGTGAAGTTTGGTTGACTTCTGCGAAGCGGTTTGGGAGTTAACATCAAAATTACATTTCTCGGCCATATCGCATAGATCTCACTGTGAAAAGGCTTAAATGGCATTTTTGACCTAAGTTTGAGGATTGCGCTCAAATCAAATGTCCTAGAACCAAATTTCCAAATGTAACTACTAGATTGTGATACAATAGACTATTGGGTGAAGTTTGGTTGACTTCTGCGCAGCGGTTTGGGAGTTAACATCAAAATTACATTTCTCGGCCATACCGCATAGATTTCACTGTGAAAAGGCTTAAATGGCTTTTTTGACCTAAGTTTTAGGATTGCGCTCAAATCAAATGTCCTAGAACCAAATTTCTACATGTAACTACTAGATTGTGATACAATACACTGTTGGGTGAAGTTTGGTTGACTTCTGTGCAGCGGTTTGGGAGTGAACATCAAAATTACATTTCTCGGCCATATCGCATTGATCTCACTGTGAAAAGGCTTAAATGACTTTTTTTAATTAAGTTTGAAGATTGCGCTCAAACCAAATGTCCTAGAACTAAATTTCCAAATGTAACTACTAGATTGTGATAAAATACACTATTGGGTGAAGTTTGGTTGACTTCTGCGCAGCGGTTTGGGAGTTAACATCAAAATTACATTTCTCGGCCATATCGCATAGATCTCACTGTGAAAAGGCTTAAATGGCTTTTTTAATTAAGTTTGATGATTGCGCTCAAACCAAATGTCCTAGAACGAAATTTCCAAATGTAACTACTAGATTGTGATACAATACACTATTGGGTGAAGTTTGGTTGACTTCTGCGCAGCGGTTTGGGAGTTAACACCAAAATTACATTTCTCGGCCATATCGCGTAGATCTCACTGTGAAAAGGCTTAAATGGCTTTTTTGACCTAAGTTTGAGGATTGCGCTCAAATCAAATGTCCTAGAACCAAATTTCCACATGTAACTACTAGATTGTGATACAATACACTATTGGGTGAAGTTTGGTTTACTTTTGCGTAGCGGTTTGGGAGTTAACATCAAAATTACATTTCTCGGCCATATCGCATAGATCTCACTGTGAAAAGGCTTAAATGGCTTTTTTGACCTAAGTTTGAGGATTGCGCTCAAATCAAATGTCCTAGAACCAAATTTCCACATGTAACTACTAGATTGTGATACAATACACTATTGGGTGAAGTTTGGTTGACTTCTGCGCAGCGGTTTGGGAGTTAACATCAAAATTACATTTCTCGGCCATATCGCGTAGATCTGACTGTGAAAAGGCTTAAATGACTTTTTTAATTAAGTTTGATGATTGCGCTCAAACCAAATGTCCTAGAACCAAATTTTCAAATGTAACTACTAGATTGTGATACAATACACTATTGGGTGAAGTTTGGTTGACTTCTGCGCAGCGGTTTGGGAGTTAACATCAAAATTACATTTCTCAGCCAAATCGCATAGATCTCACTGTGAAAAGGCTTAAATGGCTTTTTTGACCTAAGTTTGAGGATTGCGCTCAAATCAAATGTCCTAGAACCAAATTTTCACATGTAACTACTAGATTGTGATACAATACACTATTGGGTGAAGTTTGGTTGACTTCTGCGCAGCGGTTTGGGAGTTAACATCAAAATTACATTTCTCGACCATATCGCATAGATCTCACTGTGAAAAGGCTTAAATGGCTTTTTTGACCTAAGTTTGAGGATTGCGCTCAAATCAAATGTCCTAGAACCAAATTTCCACATGAAACTACTAGATTGTGATGCAATACACTATTGGGTGAAGTTTGGTTGACTTCTGCGCAGCGGTTTGGGAGTTAACATCAAAATTACATTTCTCGGCCATATCGCGTAGACCTCACTGTGAAAAGGCTTAAATGACATTTTTTATTAAGTTTGATGATTGCGCTCAAACCAAATGTCCTAGAACCAAATTTCCAAATGTAACTACTAGATTGTGATAAAATACACTATTGGGTGAAGTTTGGTTGACTTCTGCGCAGCGGTTTGGGAGTTAACATCAAAATTACATTTCTCGGCCATATCGCATAGATCTCACTGTGAAAAGGCTTAAATGACTTTTTTAATTAAGTTTGATGATTGCGCTCAAACCAAATGTCCTAGAACGAAATTTTCAAATGTAACTACTAGATTGTGATACAATACACTATTGGGTGAAGTTTGGTTGACTTCTGCGCAGCGGTTTGGGAGTTAACATCAAAATTACATTTCTCGGCCATATCGCGTAGATCTCACTGTGAAAAGGCTTAAATGGCTTTTTTGACCTAAGTTTGAGGATTGCGCTCAAATCAAATGTCCTAGAACCAAATTTTTACATGTAACTACTACATTGTGATACAATAGACTATTGGGTGAAGTTTGGTTGACTTCTGCGCAGCGGTTTGGGAGTTAACATCAAAATTACATTTCTCGGCCATATCGCATAGATCTCAATGTGAAAAGGCTTAAATGGCATTTTTGACCTAAGTTTGAGGATTGCGCTCAAATCAAATGTCCTAGAACCAAATTTCCAAATGTAACTACTAGATTGTGATACAATAGACTATTGGGTGAAGTTTGGTTGACTTCTGCGCAGCGGTTTGGGAGTTAACATCAAAATTACATTTCTCGGCCATACCGCATAGATCTCACTGTGAAAAGGCTTAAATGGCTTTTTTGACCTAAGTTTGAGGATTGCGCTCAAATCAAATGTCCTAGAACCAAATTTCTACATGTAACTACTAGATTGTGATACAATACACTATTGGGTGAAGTTTGGTTGACTTCTGTGCAGCGGTTTGGGAGTGAACATCAAAATTACATTTCTCGGCCATATCGCATTGATCTCACTGTGAAAAGGCTTAAATGACCTTTTTTAATTAAGTTTGAAGATTGCGCTCAAACCAAATGTCCTAGAACTAAATTTCCAAATGTAACTACTAGATTGTGATACAATACACTATTGGGTGAAGTTTGGTTGACTTCTGCGCAGCGGTTTGGGAGTTAACATCAAAATTACATTTCTCGGCCATATCGCATAGATCTCACTGTGAAAAGGCTTAAATGACTTTTTTAATTAAGTTTGATGATTGCGCTCAAACCAAATGTCCTAGAACGAAATTTCCAAATGTAACTACTAGATTGTGATACAATACACTATTGGGTGAAGTTTGGTTGACTTCTGCGCAGCGGTTTGGGAGTTAACATCAAAATTACATTTCTCGGCCATATCGCGTAGATCTCACTGTGAAAAGGCTTAAATGGCTTTTTTGACCTAAGTTTGAGGATTGCGCTCAAATCAAATGTCCTAGAACCAAATTTCCACATGTAACTACTAGATTGTGATACAATACACTATTGGGTGAAGTTTGGTTTACTTCTGCGTAGCGGTTTGGGAGTTAACATCAAAATTACATTTCTCGGCCATATCGCATAGATCTCACTGTGAAAAGGCTTAAATGACTTTTTTAATTAAGTTTGATGATTGCGCTCAAACCAAATGTCCTAGAACCAAATTTCCAAATGTAACTACTAGATTGTGATACAATACACTATTGGGTGAAGTTTGGTTGACTTCTGCGCAGCGGTTTGGGAGTTAACATCAAAATTACATTTCTCGGCCATATCGCGTAGATCTCACTGTGAAAAGGCTTAAATGGCTTTTTTGACCTAAGTTTGAGGATTGCGCTCAAATCAAATGTCCTAGAACCAAATTTTTACATGTAACTACTACATTGTGATACAATAGACTATTGGGTGAAGTTTGGTTGACTTCTGCGCAGCGGTTTGGGAGTTAACATCAAAATTACATTTCTCGGCCATATCGCATAGATCTCACTGTGAAAAGGCTTAAATGGCATTTTTGACCTAAGTTTGAGGATTGCGCTCAAATCAAATGTCCTAGAACCAAATTTCTAAATGTAACTACTAGATTGTGATACAATAGACTATTGGGTGAAGTTTGGTTGACTTCTGCGCAGCGGTTTGGGAGTTAACATCAAAATTACATTTCTCGGCCATACCGCATAGATCTCACTGTGAAAAGGCTTAAATGGCTTTTTTGACCTAAGTTTGAGGATTGCGCTCAAACCAAATGTCCTAGAACGAAATTTCCAAATGTAACTACTAGATTGTGATACAATACACTATTGGGTGAAGTTTGGTTGACTTCTGCGCAGCGGTTTGGGAGTTAACATCAAAATTACATTTCTCGGCCATATCGCGTAGATCTCACTGTGAAAAGGCTTAAATGGCTTTTTTGACCTAAGTTTGAGGATTGCGCTCAAATCAAATGTCCTAGAACCAAATTTCCACATGTAACTACTAGATTGTGATACAATACACTATTGGGTGAAGTTTGGTTGACTTCTGCGCAGCGGTTTGGGAGTTAACATCAAAATTACATTTCTCGGCCATATCGCGTAGACCTCACTGTGAAAAGGCTTAAATGACTTTTTTAATTAAGTTTGATGATTGCGCTCAAACCAAATGTCCTAGAACCAAATTTCCAAATGTAACTACTAGATTGTGATACAATACACTATTGGGTGAAGTTTGGTTGACTTCTGCGCAGCGGTTTGGGAGTTAACATCAAAATTACATTTCTCAGCCATATCGCATAGATCTCACTGTGAAAAGGCTTAAATAGCTTTTTTGACCTAAGTTTGAGGATTGCGCTCAAATCAAATGTCCTAGAACCAAATTTCCACATGTAACTACTAGATTGTGATACAATACACTATTGGGTGAAGTTTGGTTGACTTCTGCGCAGCGGTTTGGGAGTTAACATCAAAATTACATTTCTCGGCCATATCGCGTAGATCTCACTGTGAAAAGGCTTAAATGACTTTTTTAATTAAGTTTGATGATTGCGCTCAAACCAAATGTCCTAGAACTAAATTTCCAAATGTAACTACTAGATTGTGATAAAATACACTATTGGGTGAAGTTTGGTTGACTTCTGCGCAGCGGTTTGGGAGTTAACATCAAAATTACATTTCTCGGCCATATCGCATAGATCTCACTGTGAAAAGGCTTAAATGACTTTTTTAATTAAGTTTGATGATTGCGCTCAAACCAAATGTCCTAGAACGAAATTTTCAAATGTAACTACTAGATTGTGATACAATACACTATTGGGTGAAGTTTGGTTGACTTCTGCGCAGCGGTTTGGGAGTTAACATCAAAATTACATTTCTCGGCCATATCGCGTAGATCTCACTGTGAAAAGGCTTAAATGGCTTTTTTGACCTAAGTTTGAGGATTGCGCTCAAATCAAATGTCCTAGAACCAAATTTTTACATGTAACTACTACATTGTGATACAATAGACTATTGGGTGAAGTTTGGTTGACTTCTGCGCAGCGGTTTGGGAGTTAACATCAAAATTACATTTCTCGGCCATATCGCATAGATCTCACTGTGAAAAGGCTTAAATGGCATTTTTGACCTAAGTTTGAGGATTGCGCTCAAATCAAATGTCCTAGAACCAAATTTCCAAATGTAACTACTAGATTGTGATACAATAGACTATTGGGTGAAGTTTGGTTGACTTCTGCGCAGCGGTTTGGGAGTTAACATCAAAATTACATTTCTCGGCCATACCGCATAGATCTCACTGTGAAAAGGCTTAAATGGCTTTTTTGACCTAAGTTTGAGGATTGCGCTCAAATCAAATGTCCTAGAACCAAATTTCTACTTGTAACTACTAGATTGTGATACAATACACTGTTGGGTGAAGTTTGGTTGACTTCTGTGCAGCGGTTTGGGAGTGAACATCAAAATTACATTTCTCGGCCATATCGCATTGATCTCACTGTGAAAAGGCTTAAATGACTTTTTTTAATTAAGTTTGAAGATTGCGCTCAAACCAAATGTCCTAGAACTAAATTTCCAAATGTAACTACTAGATTGTGATAAAATACACTATTGGGTGAAGTTTGGTTGGCTTCTGCGCAGCGGTTTGGGAGTTAACATCAAAATTACATTTCTCGGCCATATCGCATAGATCTCACTGTGAAAAGGCTTAAATGACTTTTTTGACCTAAGTTTGAGGATTGCGCTCAAATCAAATGTCCTAGAACCAAATTTCCACATGTAACTACTAGATTGTGATACAATACACTATTGGGTGAAGTTTGGTTTAGTTCTGCGTAGCGGTTTGGGAGTTAACATCAAAATTACATTTCTCGGCCATATCGCATAGATCTCACTGTGAAAAGGCTTAAATGGCTTTTTTGACCTAAGTTTGAGGATTGCGCTCAAATCAAATGTCCTAGAACCAAATTTCCACATGTAACTACTAGATTGTGATACAATACACTATTGGGTGAAGTTTGGTTGACTTCTGCGCAGCGGTTTGGGAGTTAACATCAAAATTACATTTCTCGGCCATATCGCGTAGATCTCACTGTGAAAAGGCTTAAATGACTTTTTTAATTAAGTTTGATGATTGCGCTCAAACCAAATGTCCTAGAACCAAATTTTCAAATGTAACTACTAGATTGTGATACAATACACTATTGGGTGAAGTTTGGTTGACTTCTGCGCAGCGGTTTGGGAGTTAACATCAAAATTACATTTCTCAGCCTAATCGCATAGATCTCACTGTGAAAAGGCTTAAATGGCTTTTTTGACCTAAGTTTGAGGATTGCGCTCAAATCAAATGTCCTAGAACCAAATTTTCACATGTAACTACTAGATTGTGATACAATACACTATTGGGTGAAGTTTGGTTGACTTCTGCGCAGCGGTTTGGGAGTTAACATCAAAATTACATTTCTCGACCATATCGCATAGATCTCACTGTGAAAAGGCTTAAATGGCTTTTTTGACCTAAGTTTGAGGATTGCGCTCAAATCAAATGTCCTAGAACCAAATTTCCACATGAAACTACTAGATTGTGATACAATACACTATTGGGTGAAGTTTGGTTGACTTCTGCGCAGCGGTTTGGGAGTTAACATCAAAATTACATTTCTCGGCCATATCGCATAGATCTCACTGTGAAAAGGCTTAAATGGCTTTTTTGACCTAAGTTTGAGGATTGCGCTCAAATCAAATGTCCTAGAACCAAATTTCCACATGAAACTACTAGATTGTGATACAATACACTATTGGGTGAAGTTTGGTTGACTTCTGCGCAGCGGTTTGGGAGTTAACATCAAAATTACATTTCTCGGCCATATCGCATAGATCTCACTGTGAAAAGGCTTAAATGACTTTTTTGACCTAAGTTTGAGGATTGCGCTCAAATCAAATGTCCTAGAACCAAATTTCCACATGTAACTACTAGATTGTGATACAATACACTATTGGGTGAAGTTTGGTTTAGTTCTGCGTAGCGGTTTGGGAGTTAACATCAAAATTACATTTCTCGGCCATATCGCGTAGATCTCACTGTGAAAAGGCTTAAATGGCTTTTTTGACCTAAGTTTGAGGATTGCGCTCAAATCAAATGTCCTAGAACCAAATTTCCACATGTAACTACTAGATTGTGATACAATAGACTATTGGGTGAAGTTTGGTTGACTTCTGCGCAGCGGTTTGGGAGTTAACATCAAAATTACATTTCTCGGCCATACCGCATAGATCTCACTGTGAAAAGGCTTAAATGGCTTTTTTGACCTAAGTTTGAGGATTGCGCTCAAACCAAATGTCCTAGAACGAAATTTCCAAATGTAACTACTAGATTGTGATACAATACACTATTGGGTGAAGTTTGGTTGACTTCTGCGCAGCGGTTTGGGAGTTAACATCAAAATTACATTTCTCGGCCATATCGCGTAGATCTCACTGTGAAAAGGCTTAAATGGCTTTTTTGACCTAAGTTTGAGGATTGCGCTCAAATCAAATGTCCTAGAACCAAATTTCCACATGTAACTACTAGATTGTGATACAATACACTATTGGGTGAAGTTTGGTTGACTTCTGCGCAGCGGTTTGGGAGTTAACATCAAAATTACATTTCTCGGCCATATCGCGTAGACCTCACTGTGAAAAGGCTTAAATGACTTTTTTAATTAAGTTTGATGATTGCGCTCAAACCAAATGTCCTAGAACCAAATTTCCAAATGTAACTACTAGATTGTGATACAATACACTATTGGGTGAAGTTTGGTTGACTTCTGCGCAGCGGTTTGGGAGTTAACATCAAAATTACATTTCTCAGCCATATCGCATAGATCTCACTGTGAAAAGGCTTAAATAGCTTTTTTGACCTAAGTTTGAGGATTGCGCTCAAATCAAATGTCCTAGAACCAAATTTCCACATGTAACTACTAGATTGTGATACAATACACTATTGGGTGAAGTTTGGTTGACTTCTGCGCAGCGGTTTGGGAGTTAACATCAAAATTACATTTCTCGGCCATATCGCGTAGATCTCACTGTGAAAAGGCTTAAATGACTTTTTTAATTAAGTTTGATGATTGCGCTCAAACCAAATGTCCTAGAACTAAATTTCCAAATGTAACTACTAGATTGTGATAAAATACACTATTGGGTGAAGTTTGGTTGACTTCTGCGCAGCGGTTTGGGAGTTAACATCAAAATTACATTTCTCGGCCATATCGCGTAGATCTCACTGTGAAAAGGCTTAAATGACTTTTTTAATTAAGTTTGATGATTGCGCTCAAACCAAATGTCCTAGAACGAAATTTTCAAATGTAACTACTAGATTGTGATACAATACACTATTGGGTGAAGTTTGGTTGACTTCTGCGCAGCGGTTTGGGAGTTAACATCAAAATTACATTTCTCGGCCATATCGCGTAGATCTCACTGTGAAAAGGCTTAAATGGCTTTTTTGACCTAAGTTTGAGGATTGCGCTCAAATCAAATGTCCTAGAACCAAATTTTTACATGTAACTACTACATTGTGATACAATAGACTATTGGGTGAAGTTTGGTTGACTTCTGCGCAGCGGTTTGGGAGTTAACATCAAAATTACATTTCTCGGCCATATCGCATAGATCTCACTGTGAAAAGGCTTAAATGGCATTTTTGACCTAAGTTTGAGGATTGCGCTCAAATCAAATGTCCTAGAACCAAATTTCCAAATGTAACTACTAGATTGTGATACAATAGACTATTGGGTGAAGTTTGGTTGACTTCTGCGCAGCGGTTTGGGAGTTAACATCAAAATTACATTTCTCGGCCATACCGCATAGATCTCACTGTGAAAAGGCTTAAATGGCTTTTTTGACCTAAGTTTGAGGATTGCGCTCAAATCAAATGTCCTAGAACCAAATTTCTACTTGTAACTACTAGATTGTGATACAATACACTGTTGGGTGAAGTTTGGTTGACTTCTGTGCAGCGGTTTGGGAGTGAACATCAAAATTACATTTCTCGGCCATATCGCATTGATCTCACTGTGAAAAGGCTTAAATGACTTTTTTTAATTAAGTTTGAAGATTGCGCTCAAACCAAATGTCCTAGAACTAAATTTCCAAATGTAACTACTAGATTGTGATAAAATACACTATTGGGTGAAGTTTGGTTGGCTTCTGCGCAGCGGTTTGGGAGTTAACATCAAAATTACATTTCTCGGCCATATCGCATAGATCTCACTGTGAAAAGGCTTAAATGACTTTTTTGACCTAAGTTTGAGGATTGCGCTCAAATCAAATGTCCTAGAACCAAATTTCCACATGTAACTACTAGATTGTGATACAATACACTATTGGGTGAAGTTTGGTTTAGTTCTGCGTAGCGGTTTGGGAGTTAACATCAAAATTACATTTCTCGGCCATATCGCATAGATCTCACTGTGAAAAGGCTTAAATGGCTTTTTTGACCTAAGTTTGAGGATTGCGCTCAAATCAAATGTCCTAGAACCAAATTTCCACATGTAACTACTAGATTGTGATACAATACACTATTGGGTGAAGTTTGGTTGACTTCTGCGCAGCGGTTTGGGAGTTAACATCAAAATTACATTTCTCGGCCATATCGCGTAGATCTCACTGTGAAAAGGCTTAAATGACTTTTTTAATTAAGTTTGATGATTGCGCTCAAACCAAATGTCCTAGAACCAAATTTTCAAATGTAACTACTAGATTGTGATACAATACACTATTGGGTGAAGTTTGGTTGACTTCTGCGCAGCGGTTTGGGAGTTAACATCAAAATTACATTTCTCAGCCTAATCGCATAGATCTCACTGTGAAAAGGCTTAAATGGCTTTTTTGACCTAAGTTTGAGGATTGCGCTCAAATCAAATGTCCTAGAACCAAATTTTCACATGTAACTACTAGATTGTGATACAATACACTATTGGGTGAAGTTTGGTTGACTTCTGCGCAGCGGTTTGGGAGTTAACATCAAAATTACATTTCTCGACCATATCGCATAGATCTCACTGTGAAAAGGCTTAAATGGCTTTTTTGACCTAAGTTTGAGGATTGCGCTCAAATCAAATGTCCTAGAACCAAATTTCCACATGAAACTACTAGATTGTGATACAATACACTATTGGGTGAAGTTTGGTTGACTTCTGCGCAGCGGTTTGGGAGTTAACATCAAAATTACATTTCTCGGCCATATCGCATAGATCTCACTGTGAAAAGGCTTAAATGGCTTTTTTGACCTAAGTTTGAGGATTGCGCTCAAATCAAATGTCCTAGAACCAAATTTCCACATGAAACTACTAGATTGTGATACAATACACTATTGGGTGAAGTTTGGTTGACTTCTGCGCAGCGGTTTGGGAGTTAACATCAAAATTACATTTCTCGGCCATATCGCATAGATCTCACTGTGAAAAGGCTTAAATGACTTTTTTGACCTAAGTTTGAGGATTGCGCTCAAATCAAATGTCCTAGAACCAAATTTCCACATGTAACTACTAGATTGTGATACAATACACTATTGGGTGAAGTTTGGTTTAGTTCTGCGTAGCGGTTTGGGAGTTAACATCAAAATTACATTTCTCGGCCATATCGCATAGATCTCACTGTGAAAAGGCTTAAATGGCTTTTTTGACCTAAGTTTGAGGATTGCGCTCAAATCAAATGTCCTAGAACCAAATTTCCACATGTAACTACTAGATTGTGATACAATACACTATTGGGTGAAGTTTGGTTGACTTCTGCGCAGCGGTTTGGGAGTTAACATCAAAATTACATTTCTCGGCCATATCGCGTAGATCTCACTGTGAAAAGGCTTAAATGACTTTTTTAATTAAGTTTGATGATTGCGCTCAAACCAAATGTCCTAGAACCAAATTTTCAAATGTAACTACTAGATTGTGATACAATACACTATTGGGTGAAGTTTGGTTGACTTCTGCGCAGCGGTTTGGGAGTTAACATCAAAATTACATTTCTCAGCCAAATCGCATAGATCTCACTGTGAAAAGGCTTAAATGGCTTTTTTGACCTAAGTTTGAGGATTGCGCTCAAATCAAATGTCCTAGAACCAAATTTTCACATGTAACTACTAGATTGTGATACAATACACTATTGGGTGAAGTTTGGTTGACTTCTGCGCAGCGGTTTGGGAGTTAACATCAAAATTACATTTCTCGACCATATCGCATAGATCTCACTGTGAAAAGGCTTAAATGGCTTTTTTGACCTAAGTTTGAGGATTGCGCTCAAATCAAATGTCCTAGAACCAAATTTCCACATGAAACTACTAGATTGTGATACAATACACTATTGGGTGAAGTTTGGTTGACTTCTGCGCAGCGGTTTGGGAGTTAACATCAAAATTACATTTCTCGGCCATATCGCATAGATCTCACTGTGAAAAGGCTTAAATGACTTTTTTAATTAAGTTTGATGATTGCGCTCAAACCAAATGTCCTAGAACGAAATTTCCAAATGTAACTACTAGATTGTGATACAATACACTATTGGGTGAAGTTTGGTTGACTTCTGCGCAGCGGTTTGGGAGTTAACATCAAAATTACATTTCTCGGCCATATCGCGTAGATCTCACTGTGAAAAGGCTTAAATGGCTTTTTTGACCTAAGTTTGAGGATTGCGCTCAAATCAAATGTCCTAGAACCAAATTTCCACATGTAACTACTAGATTGTGATACAATACACTATTGGGTGAAGTTTGGTTGACTTCTGCGCAGCGGTTTGGGAGTTAACATCAAAATTACATTTCTCGGCCATATCGCGTAGACCTCACTGTGAAAAGGCTTAAATGACTTTTTTAATTAAGTTTGATGATTGCGCTCAAACCAAATGTCCTAGAACCAAATTTCCAAATGTAACTACTAGATTGTGATACAATACACTATTGGGTGAAGTTTGGTTGACTTCTGCGCAGCGGTTTGGGAGTTAACATCAAAATTACATTTCTCAGCCATATCGCATTGATCTCACTGTGAAAAGGCTTAAATGACTTTTTTTAATTAAGTTTGAAGATTGCGCTCAAACCAAATGTCCTAGAACTAAATTTCCAAATGTAACTACTAGATTGTGATAAAATACACTATTGGGTGAAGTTTGGTTGACTTCTGCGCAGCGGTTTGGGAGTTAACATCAAAATTACACTTCTCGGCCATATCGCATAGATCTCACTGTGAAAAGGCTTAAATGACTTTTTTAATTAAGTTTGATGATTGCGCTCAAACCAAATGTCCTAGAACGAAATTTTCAAATGTAACTACTAGATTGTGATACAATACACTATTGGGTGAAGTTTGGTTGACTTCTGCGCAGCGGTTTGGGAGTTAACATCAAAATTACATTTCTCGGCCATATCGCGTAGATCTCACTGTGAAAAGGCTTAAATGGCTTTTTTGACCTAAGTTTGAGGATTGCGCTCAAATCAAATGTCCTAGAACCAAATTTTTACATGTAACTACTACATTGTGATACAATAGACTATTGGGTGAAGTTTGGTTGACTTCTGCGCAGCGGTTTGGGAGTTAACATCAAAATTACATTTCTCGGCCATATCGCATAGATCTCACTGTGAAAAGGCTTAAATGGCATTTTTGACCTAAGTTTGAGGATTGCGCTCAAATCAAATGTCCTAGAACCAAATTTCCAAATGTAACTACTAGATTGTGATACAATAGACTATTGGGTGAAGTTTGGTTGACTTCTGCGCAGCGGTTTGGGAGTTAACATCAAAATTACATTTCTCGGCCACACCGCATAGATCTCACTGTGAAAAGGCTTAAATGGCTTTTTTGACCTAAGTTTGAGGATTGCGCTCAAATCAAATGTCCTAGAACCAAATTTCCACATGTAACTACTAGATTGTGATACAATACACTATTGGGTGAAGTTTGGTTTACTTCTGCGTAGCGGTTTGGGAGTTAACATCAAAATTACATTTCTCGGCCATATCGCATAGATCTCACTGTGAAAAGGCTTAAATGGCTTTTTTGACCTAAGTTTGAGGATTGCGCTCAAATCAAATGTCCTAGAACCAAATTTCCACATGTAACTACTAGATTGTGATACAATACACTATTGGGTGAAGTTTGGTTGACTTCTGCGCAGCGGTTTGGGAGTTAACATCAAAATTACATTTCTCGGCCATATCGCATAGATCTCACTGTGAAAAGGCTTAAATGACTTTTTTAATTAAGTTTGATGATTGCGCTCAAACCAAATGTCCTAGAACCAAATTTTCAAATGTAACTACTAGATTGTGATACAATACACTATTGGGTGAAGTTTGGTTGACTTCTGCGCAGCGGTTTGGGAGTTAACATCAAAATTACATTTCTCAGCCAAATCGCATAGATCTCACTGTGAAAATGCTTAAATGGCTTTTTTGACCTAAGTTTGAGGATTGCGCTCAAATCAAATGTCCTAGAACCAAATTTTCACATGTAACTACTAGATTGTGATACAATACACTATTGGGTGAAGTTTGGTTGACTTCTGCGCAGCGGTTTGGGAGTTAACATCAAAATTACATTTCTCGACCATATCGCATAGATCTCACTGTGAAAAGGCTTAAATGGCTTATTTGACCTAAGTTTGAGGATTGCGCTCAAATCAAATGTCCTAGAACCAAATTTCCACATGAAACTACTAGATTGTGATACAATACACTATTGGGTGAAGTTTGGTTGACTTCTGCGCAGCGGTTTGGGAGTTAACATCAAAATTACATTTCTCGGCCATATCGCGTAGATCTCACTGTGAAAAGGCTTAAATGACTTTTTTAATTAAGTTTGATGATTGCGCTCAAACCAAATGTCCTAGAACTAAATTTCCAAATGTACCTACTAGGTTGTGATACAATACACTATTGGGTGAAGTTTGGTTGACTTCTGCGCAGCGGTTTGGGAGTGAACATCAAAATTACATTTCTCGGCCATATCGCATAGATCTCACTGTGAAAAGGCTTAAATGACTTTTTTTAATTAAGTTTGAAGATTGCGCTCAAACCAAATGTCCTAGAACTAAATTTCCAAATGTAACTACTAGATTGTGATAAAATACACTATTGGGTGAAGTTTGGTTGACTTCTGCGCAGCGGTTTGGGAGTTAACATCAAAATTACATTTCTCGGCCATATCGCATAGATCTCACTGTGAAAAGGCTTAAATGACTTTTTTAATTAAGTTTGATGATTGCGCTCAAACCAAATGTCCTAGAACGAAATTTCCAAATGTAACTACTAGATTGTGATACAATACACTATTGGGTGAAGTTTGGTTGACTTCTGCGCAGCGGTTTGGGAGTTAACATCAAAATTACATTTCTCGGCCATATCGCGTAGATCTCACTGTGAAAAGGCTTAAGTGGCTTTTTTGACCTAAGTTTGAGGATTGCTTAAATCAAATGTCCTAGAACTAAATTTCCAAATGTAACTACTAGATTGTGATAAAATACACTATTGGGTGAAGTTTGGTTGACTTCTACGCAGCGGTTTTGGAGTTAACATCAAAATTACATTTCTCGGCCATATCGCATAGATCTCACTGTGAAAAGGCTTAAATGGCTTTTTTTACCTAAGTTTGAGGATTGCGCTCAAATCAAATGTCCTAGAACCAAATTTCCACATGTAACTACTAGATTGTGATACAATACACTATTGGGTGAAGTTTGGTTGACTTCTGCGCAGCGGTTTGGGAGTTAACATCAAAATTACATTTCTCAGCCACATCGCATAGATCTCACTGTGAAAAGGCTTAAATGACTTTTTTTAACTAAGTTTGAGGATTGCGCTCAAACCAAATGTCCTAGAACCAAATTTCTAAATGTAACTACTAGATTGTGATACAATACACTATTGGGTGAAGTTTGGTTGACTTCTGTGCAGCGGTTTGGGAGTTAACATCAAAATTACATTTCTCGGCCATATCGCATAGATCTCACTGTGAAAAGGCTTAAATGACTTTTTTAATTAAGTTTGATGATTGCGCTCAAACCAAATGTCCTAGAACGATATTTCCAAATGTAACTACTAGATTGTGATACAATACACTATTGGGTGAAGTTTGGTTGACTTCTGCGCAGCGGTTTGGGAGTATAAATCAAAATTACATTTCTCGGCCATATCGCGTAGATCTCACTGTGAAAAGGCTTAAATGGCTTTTTTGACCTAAGTTTGAGGATTGCGCTCAAATCAAATGTCCTAGAACCAAATTTCCACATGTAACTACTAGATTGTGATACAATACACTATTGGGTGAAGTTTGGTTTACTTCTGCGTAGGGGTTTGGGAGTTAACATCAAAATTACATTTCTCGGCCATATCGCATAGATCTCACTGTGAAAAGGCTTAAATGGCTTTTTTGACCTAAGTTTGAGGATTGCGCTCAAATCAAATGTCCTAGAACCAAATTTCCACATGTAACTACTAGATTGTGATACAATACACTATTGGGTGAAGTTTGGTTGACTTCTGCGCAGCGGTTTGGGAGTTAACATCAAAATTACATTTCTCGGCCATATCGCGTAGATCTCACTGTGAAAAGGCTTAAATGACTTTTTTAATTAAGTTTGATGATTGCGCTCAAACCAAATGTCCTAGAACTAAATTTCCAAATGTAACTACTAGATTGTGATAAAATACACTATTGGGTGAAGTTTGGTTGACTTCTGCGCAGCGGTTTGGGAGTTAACATCAAAATTACATTTCTCAGCCATATCGCATAGATCTCACTGTGAAAAGGCTTAAATGACTTTTTTTAATTAAGTTTGAAGATTGCGCTCAAACCAAATGTCCTAGAACTAAATTTCCAAATGTAACTACTAGATTGTGATAAAATACACTATTGGGTGAAGTTTGGTTGACTTCTGCGCAGTGGTTTGTGAGTTAACATCAAAATTACATTTCTCGGCCATATCGCATAGATCTCACTGTGAAAAGGCTTAAATGACTTTTTTAATTAAGTTTGATGATTGCGCTCAAACCAAATGTCCTAGAACGAAATTTTCAAATGTAACTACTAGATTGTGATACAATACACTATTGGGTGAAGTTTGGTTGACTTCTGCGCAGCGGTTTGGGAGTTAACATCAAAATTACATTTCTCGGCCATATCGCGTAGATCTCACTGTGAAAAGGCTTAAATGGCTTTTTTGACCTAAGTTTGAGGATTGCGCTCAAATCAAATGTCCTAGAACCAAATTTTTACATGTAACTACTACATTGTGATACAATAGACTATTGGGTGAAGTTTGGTTGACTTCTGCGCAGCGGTTTGGGAGTTAACATCAAAATTACATTTCTCGGCCATATCGCATAGATCTCAATGTGAAAAGGCTTAAATGGCATTTTTGACCTAAGTTTGAGGATTGCGCTCAAATCAAATGTCCTAGAACCAAATTTCCAAATGTAACTACTAGATTGTGATACAATAGACTATTGGGTGAAGTTTGGTTGACTTCTGCGCAGCGGTTTGGGAGTTAACATCAAAATTACATTTCTCGACCATATCGCATAGATCTCACTGTGAAAAGGCTTAAATGGCTTTTTTGACCTAAGTTTGAGGATTGCGCTCAAATCAAATGTCCTAGAACCAAATTTCTAAATGTAACTACTAGATTGTGATACAATACACTATTGGGTGAAGTTTGGTTGACTTCTGTGCAGCGGTTTGGGAGTGAACATCAAAATTACATTTCTCGGCCATATCGCATTGATCTCACTGTGAAAAGGCTTAAATGACTTTTTTTAATTAAATTTGAAGATTGCGCTCAAACCAAATGTCCTAGAACTAAATTTCCAAATGTAACTACTAGATTGTGATAAAATACACTATTGGGTGAAGTTTGGTTGACTTCTGCGCAGCGGTTTGGGAGTTAACATCAAAATTACATTTCTCGGCCATATCGCATAGATCTCACTGTGAAAAGGCTTAAATGACTTTTTTAATTAAGTTTGATGATTGCGCTCAAACCAAATGTCCTAGAACGATATTTCCAAATGTAACTACTAGATTGAGATACAATACACTATTGGGTGAAGTTTGGTTGACTTCTGCGCAGCGGTTTGGGAGTTAAAATCAAAATTACATTTCTCGGCCATATCGCGTAGATCTCACTGTGAAAAGGCTTAAATGGCTTTTTTGACCTAAGTTTGAGGATTGCGCTCAAATCAAATGTCCTAGAACCAAATTTCCACATGTAACTACTAGATTGTGATACAATACACTATTGGGTGAAGTTTGGTTGACTTCTGCGCAGCGGTTTGGGAGTTAACATCAAAATTACATTTCTCGGCCATATCGCGTAGATCTCACTGTGAAAAGGCTTAAATGACTTTTTTAATTAAGTTTGATGATTGCGCTCAAACCAAATGTCCTAGAACCAAATTTTCAAATGTAACTACTAGATTGTGATACAATACACTATTGGGTGAAGTTTGGTTGACTTCTGCGCAGCGGTTTGGGAGTTAACATCAAAATTACATTTCTCAGCCATATCGCATAGATCTCACTGTGAAAAGGCTTAAATGGCTTTTTTGACCTAAGTTTGAGGATTGCGCTCAAATCAAATGTCCTAGAACCAAATTTTCACATGTAACTACTAGATTGTGATACAATACACTATTGGGTGAAGTTTGGTTGACTTCTGCGCAGCGGTTTGGGAGTTAACATCATAATTACATTTCTCGGCCATATCGCGTAGATCTCACTGTGAAAAGGCTTAAATGACTTTTTTTAATCTAAGTTTGAGGATTGCGCTCAAATCAAATGTCCTAGAACCAAATTTCCACATGTAACTACTAGATTGTGATACAATACACTATTGGGTGAAGTTTGGTTTACTTCTGCGTAGGGGTTTGGGAGTTAACATCAAAATTACGTTTCTCGGCCATATCGCATAGATCTCACTGTGAAAAGGCTTAAATGGCTTTTTTGACCTAAGTTTGAGGATTGCGCTCAAATCAAATGTCCTAGAACCAAATTTCCACATGTAACTACTAGATTGTGATACAATACACTATTGGGTGAAGTTTGGTTGACTTCTGCGCAGCGGTTTGGGAGTTAACATCAAAATTACATTTCTCGGCCATATCGCGTAGATCTCACTGTGAAAAGGCTTAAATGACTTTTTTAATTAAGTTTGATGATTGCGCTCAAACCAAATGTCCTAGAACTAAATTTCCAAATGTAACTACTAGATTGTGATAAAATACACTATTGGGTGAAGTTTGGTTGACATCTGCGCAGCGGTTTGGGAGTTAACATCAAAATTACATTTCTCAGCCATATCGCATAGATCTCACTGTGAAAAGGCTTAAATGACTTTTTTTAATTAAGTTTGAAGATTGCGCTCAAACCAAATGTCCTAGAACTAAATTTCCAAATGTAACTACTAGATTGTGATAAAATACACTATTGGGTGAAGTTTGGTTGACTTCTGCGCAGTGGTTTGGGAGTTAACATCAAAATTACATTTCTCGGCCATATCGCATAGATCTCACTGTGAAAAGGCTTAAATGACTTTTTTAATTAAGTTTGATGATTGCGCTCAAACCAAATGTTCTAGAACGAAATTTTCAAATGTAACTACTAGATTGTAATACAATACACTATTGGGTGAAGTTTGGTTGACTTCTGCGCAGCGGTTTGGGAGTTAACATCAAAATTACATTTCTCGGCCATATCGCGTAGATCTCACTGTGAAAAGGCTTAAATGGCTTTTTTGACCTAAGTTTGAGGATTGCGCTCAAATCAAATGTCCTAGAACCAAATTTTTACATGTAACTACTACATTGTGATACAATAGACTATTGGGTGAAGTTTGGTTGACTTCTGCGCAGCGGTTTGGGAGTTAACATCAAAATTACATTTCTCGACCATATCGCATAGATCTCACTGTGAAAAGGCTTAAATGGCTTTTTTGACCTAAGTTTGAGGATTGCGCTCAAATCAAATGTCCTAGAACCAAATTTCTAAATGTAACTACTAGATTGTGATACAATACACTATTGGGTGAAGTTTGGTTGACTTCTGTGCAGCGGTTTGGGAGTGAACATCAAAATTACATTTCTCGGCCATATCGCATTGATCTCACTGTGAAAAGGCTTAAATGACTTTTTTTAATTAAATTTGAAGATTGCGCTCAAACCAAATGTCCTAGAACTAAATTTCCAAATGTAACTACTAGATTGTGATAAAATACACTATTGGGTGAAGTTTGGTTGACTTCTGCGCAGCGGTTTGGGAGTTAACATCAAAATTACATTTCTCGGCCATATCGCATAGATCTCACTGTGAAAAGGCTTAAATGACTTTTTTAATTAAGTTTGATGATTGCGCTCAAACCAAATGTCCTAGAACGATATTTCCAAATGTAACTACTAGATTGTGATACAATACACTATTGGGTGAAGTTTGGTTGACTTCTGCGCAGCGGTTTGGGAGTTAAAATCAAAATTACATTTCTCGGCCATATCGCGTAGATCTCACTGTGAAAAGGCTTAAATGGCTTTTTTGACCTAAGTTTGAGGATTGCGCTCAAATCAAATGTCCTAGAACCAAATTTCCACATGTAACTACTAGATTGTGATACAATACACTATTGGGTGAAGTTTGGTTTACTTCTGCGTAGCGGTTTGGGAGTTAACATCAAAATTACATTTCTCGGCCATATCGCATAGATCTCACTGTGAAAAGGCTTAAATGGCTTTTTTGACCTAAGTTTGAGGATTGCGCTCAAATCAAATGTCCTAGAACCAAATTTCCACATGTAACTACTAGATTGTGATACAATACACTATTGGGTGAAGTTTGGTTGACTTCTGCGCAGCGGTTTGGGAGTTAACATCAAAATTACATTTCTCGGCCATATCGCGTAGATCTCACTGTGAAAAGGCTTAAATGACTTTTTTAATTAAGTTTGATGATTGCGCTCAAACCAAATGTCCTAGAACCAAATTTTCAAATGTAACTACTAGATTGTGATACAATACACTATTGGGTGAAGTTTGGTTGACTTCTGCGCAGCGGTTTGGGAGTTAACATCAAAATTACATTTCTCAGCCATATCGCATAGATCTCACTGTGAAAAGGCTTAAATGGCTTTTTTGACCTAAGTTTGAGGATTGCGCTCAAATCAAATGTCCTAGAACCAAATTTTCACATGTAACTACTAGATTGTGATACAATACACTATTGGGTGAAGTTTGGTTGACTTCTGCGCAGCGGTTTGGGAGTTAACATCAAAATTACATTTCTCGACCATATCGCATAGATCTCACTGTGAAAAGGCTTAAATGGCTTTTTTGACCTAAGTTTGAGGATTGCGCTCAAATCAAATGTCCTAGAACCAAATTTCCACATGAAACTACTAGATTGTGATACAATACACTATTGGGTGAAGTTTGGTTGACTTCTGCGCAGCGGTTTGGGAGTTAACATCAAAATTACATTTCTCGGCCATATCGCGTAGATCTCACTGTGAAAAGGCTTAAATGACTTTTTTAATTAAGTTTGATGATTGCGCTCAAACCAAATGTCCTAGAACTAAATTTCCAAATGTAACTACTAGATTGTGATAAAATACACTATTGGGTGAAGTTTGGTTGACTTCTGCGCAGCGGTTTGGGAGTTAACATCAAAATTACATTTCTCGGCCATATCGCATAGATCTCACTGTGAAAAGGCTTAAATGACTTTTTTAATTAAGTTTGATGATTGCGCTCAAACCAAATGTCCTAGAACGATATTTCCAAATGTAACTACTAGATTGTGATACAATACACTATTGGGTGAAGTTTGGTTGACTTCTGCGCAGCGGTTTGGGAGTTAAAATCAAAATTACATTTCTCGGCCATATCGCGTAGATCTCACTGTGAAAAGGCTTAAATGGCTTTTTTGACCTAAGTTTGAGGATTGCGCTCAAATCAAATGTCCTAGAACCAAATTTCCACATGTAACTACTAGATTGTGATACAATACACTATTGGGTGAAGTTTGGTTTACTTCTGCGTAGCGGTTTGGGAGTTAACATCAAAATTACATTTCTCGGCCATATCGCATAGATCTCACTGTGAAAAGGCTTAAATGGCTTTTTTGACCTAAGTTTGAGGATTGCGCTCAAATCAAATGTCCTAGAACCAAATTTCCACATGTAACTACTAGATTGTGATACAATACACTATTGGGTGAAGTTTGGTTGACTTCTGCGCAGCGGTTTGGGAGTTAACATCAAAATTACATTTCTCGGCCATATCGCGTAGATCTCACTGTGAAAAGGCTTAAATGACTTTTTTAATTAAGTTTGATGATTGCGCTCAAACCAAATGTCCTAGAACCAAATTTTCAAATGTAACTACTAGATTGTGATACAATACACTATTGGGTGAAGTTTGGTTGACTTCTGCGCAGCGGTTTGGGAGTTAACATCAAAATTACATTTCTCAGCCATATCGCATAGATCTCACTGTGAAAAGGCTTAAATGGCTTTTTTGACCTAAGTTTGAGGATTGCGCTCAAATCAAATGTCCTAGAACCAAATTTTCACATGTAACTACTAGATTGTGATACAATACACTATTGGGTGAAGTTTGGTTGACTTCTGCGCAGCGGTTTGGGAGTTAACATCAAAATTACATTTCTCGACCATATCGCATAGATCTCACTGTGAAAAGGCTTAAATGGCTTTTTTGACCTAAGTTTGAGGATTGCGCTCAAATCAAATGTCCTAGAACCAAATTTCCACATGAAACTACTAGATTGTGATACAATACACTATTGGGTGAAGTTTGGTTGACTTCTGCGCAGCGGTTTGGGAGTTAACATCAAAATTACATTTCTCGGCCATATCGCGTAGATCTCACTGTGAAAAGGCTTAAATGACTTTTTTAATTAAGTTTGATGATTGCGCTCAAACCAAATGTCCTAGAACTAAATTTCCAAATGTAACTACTAGATTGTGATAAAATACACTATTGGGTGAAGTTTGGTTGACTTCTGCGCAGCGGTTTGGGAGTTAACATCAAAATTACATTTCTCAGCCATATCGCATAGATCTCACTGTGAAAAGGCTTAAATGACTTTTTTTAATTAAGTTTTAAGATTGCGCTCAAACCAAATGTCCTAGAACTAAATTTCCAAATGTAACTACTAGATTGTGATAAAATACACTATTGGGTGAAGTTTGGTTGACTTCTGCGCAGCGGTTTGGGAGTTAACATCAAAATTACATTTCTCGGCCATATCGCATAGATCTCACTGTGAAAAGGCTTAAATGACTTTTTTAATTAAGTTTGATGATTGCGCTCAAACCAAATGTCCTAGAACGAAATTTTCAAATGTAACTACTAGATTGTGATACAATACACTATTGGGTGAAGTTTGGTTGACTTCTGCGCAGCGGTTTGGGAGTTAACATCAAAATTACATTTCTCGGCCATATCGCGTAGATCTCACTGTGAAAAGGCTTAAATGGCTTTTTCGACCTAAGTTTGAGGATTACGCTCAAATCAAATGTCCTAGAACCAAATTTCCACATGTACCTACTAGGTTGTGATACAATACACTATTGGGTGAAGTTTGGTTGACTTCTGCGCAGCGGTTTGGGAGTTAACATCAAAATTACATTTCTCGGCCATATCGCATAGATCTCACTGTGAAAAGGCTTAAATGGCTTTTTTGACCTAAGTTTGATGATTGCGCTCAAACCAAATGTCCTAGAACCAAATTTTCAAATGTAACTACTAGATTGTGATACAATACACTATTGGGTGAAGTTTGGTTGACTTCTGCGCAGCGGTTTGGGAGTTAACATCAAAATTACATTTCTCAGCCATATCGCATAGATCTCACTGTGAAAAGGCTTAAATGGCTTTTTTGACCTAAGTTTGAGGATTGCGCTCAAATCGAATGTCCTAGAACCAAATTTTCACATGTAACTACTAGATTGTGATACAATACACTATTGGGTGAAGTTTGGTTGACTTCTGCGCAGCGGTTTGGGAGTTAACATCAAAATTACATTTCTCGACCATATCGCGTAGATCTCACTGTGAAAAGGCTTAAATGACTTTTTTAATTAAGTTTGATGATTGCGCTCAAACCAAATGTCCTAGAACTAAATTTCCAAATGTAACTACTAGATTGTGATAAAATACAATATTGGGTGAAGTTTGGTTGACTTCTGCGCAGCGGTTTGGGAGTTAACATCAAAATTACATTTCTCAGCCATATCGCATAGATCTCACTGTGAAAAGGCTTAAATGCCTTTTTTTAATTAAGTTTGAAGATTGCGCTCAAACCAAATGTCCTAGAACTAAATTTCCAAATGTAACTACTAGATTGTGATAAAATACACTATTGGGTGAAGTTTGGTTGACTTCTGCGCAGCGGTTTGGGAGTTAACATCAAAATTACATTTCTCGGCCATACCGCATAGATCTCACTGTGAAAAGGCTTAAATGGCTTTTTTGACCTAAGTTTGAGGATTGCGCTCAAATCAAATGTCCTAGAACCAAATTTCTACATGTAACTACTAGATTGTGATACAATACACTATTGGGTGAAGTTTGGTTGACTTCTGCGCAGCGGTTTGGGAGTTAACATCAAAATTACATTTCTCGGCCATATCGCGTAGATCTCACTGTGAAAAGGCTTAAATGGCTTTTTTGACCTAAGTTTGAGGATTGCGCTCAAATCAAATGTCCTAGAACCAAATTTCCACATGTAACTACTAGATTGTGATACAATACACTATTGGGTGAAGTTTGGTTTACTTCTGCGTAGCGGTTTGGGAGTTAACATCAAAATTACATTTCTCGGCCATATCGCATAGATCTCACTGTGAAAAGGCTTAAATGGCTTTTTTGACCTAAGTTTGAGGATTGCGCTCAAATCAAATGTCCTAGAACCAAATTTCCACATGTAACTACTAGATTGTGATACAATACACTATTGGGTGAAGTTTGGTTGACTTCTGCGCAGCGGTTTGGGAGTTAACATCAAAATTACATTTCTCGGCCATATCGCGTAGATCTCACTGTGAAAAGGCTTAAATGACTTTTTTAATTAAGTTTGATGATTGCGCTCAAACCAAATGTCCTAGAACCAAATTTTCAAATGTAACTACTAGATTGTGATACAATACACTATTGGGTGAAGTTTGGTTGACTTCTGCGCAGCGGTTTGGGAGTTAACATCAAAATTACATTTCTCAGCCAAATCGCATAGATCTCACTGTGAAAAGGCTTAAATGGCTTTTTTGACCTAAGTTTGAGGATTGCGCTCAAATCAAATGTCCTAGAACCAAATTTTCACATGTAACTACTAGATTGTGATACAATACACTATTGGGTGAAGTTTGGTTGACTTCTGCGCAGCGGTTTGGGAGTTAACATCAAAATTACATTTCTCGACCATATCGCATAGATCTCACTGTGAAAAGGCTTAAATGGCTTATTTGACCTAAGTTTGAGGATTGCGCTCAAATCAAATGTCCTAGAACCAAATTTCCACATGAAACTACTAGATTGTGATACAATACACTATTGGGTGAAGTTTGGTTGACTTCTGCGCAGCGGTTTGGGAGTTAACATCAAAATTACATTTCTCGGCCATATCGCGTAGATCTCACTGTGAAAAGGCTTAAATGACTTTTTTAATTAAGTTTGATGATTGCGCTCAAACCAAATGTCCTAGAACTAAATTTCCAAATGTACCTACTAGGTTGTGATACAATACACTATTGGGTGAAGTTTGGTTGACTTCTGCGCAGCGGTTTGGGAGTGAACATCAAAATTACATTTCTCGGCCATATCGCATAGATCTCACTGTGAAAAGGCTTAAATGACTTTTTTTAATTAAGTTTGAAGATTGCGCTCAAACCAAATGTCCTAGAACTAAATTTCCAAATGTAACTACTAGATTGTGATAAAATACACTATTGGGTGAAGTTTGGTTGACTTCTGCGCAGCGGTTTGGGAGTTAACATCAAAATTACATTTCTCGGCCATATCGCATAGATCTCACTGTGAAAAGGCTTAAATGACTTTTTTAATTAAGTTTGATGATTGCGCTCAAACCAAATGTCCTAGAACGAAATTTCCAAATGTAACTACTAGATTGTGATACAATACACTATTGGGTGAAGTTTGGTTGACTTCTGCGCAGCGGTTTGGGAGTTAACATCAAAATTACATTTCTCGGCCATATCGCGTAGATCTCACTGTGAAAAGGCTTAAGTGGCTTTTTTGACCTAAGTTTGAGGATTGCTTAAATCAAATGTCCTAGAACTAAATTTCCAAATGTAACTACTAGATTGTGATAAAATACACTATTGGGTGAAGTTTGGTTGACTTCTACGCAGCGGTTTTGGAGTTAACATCAAAATTACATTTCTCGGCCATATCGCATAGATCTCACTGTGAAAAGGCTTAAATGGCTTTTTTGACCTAAGTTTGAGGATTGCGCTCAAATCAAATGTCCTAGAACCAAATTTCCACATGTAACTACTAGATTGTGATACAATACACTATTGGGTGAAGTTTGGTTGACTTCTGCGCAGCGGTTTGGGAGTTAACATCAAAATTACATTTCTCAGCCACATCGCATAGATCTCACTGTGAAAAGGCTTAAAAGACTTTTTTTAACTAAGTTTGAGGATTGCGCTCAAACCAAATGTCCTAGAACCAAATTTCTAAATGTAACTACTAGATTGTGATACAATACACTATTGGGTGAAGTTTGGTTGACTTCTGTGCAGCGGTTTGGGAGTTAACATCAAAATTACATTTCTCGGCCATATCGCATAGATCTCACTGTGAAAAGGCTTAAATGACTTTTTTAATTAAGTTTGATGATTGCGCTCAAACCAAATGTCCTAGAACGATATTTCCAAATGTAACTACTAGATTGTGATACAATACACTATTGGGTGAAGTTTGGTTGACTTCTGCGCAGCGGTTTGGGAGTATAAATCAAAATTACATTTCTCGGCCATATCGCGTAGATCTCACTGTGAAAAGGCTTAAATGGCTTTTTTGACCTAAGTTTGAGGATTGCGCTCAAATCAAATGTCCTAGAACCAAATTTCCACATGTAACTACTAGATTGTGATACAATACACTATTGGGTGAAGTTTGGTTTACTTCTGCGTAGGGGTTTGGGAGTTAACATCAAAATTACATTTCTCGGCCATATCGCATAGATCTCACTGTGAAAAGGCTTAAATGGCTTTTTTGACCTAAGTTTGAGGATTGCGCTCAAATCAAATGTCCTAGAACAAAATTTCCACATGTAACTACTAGATTGTGATACAATACACTATTGGGTGAAGTTTGGTTGACTTCTGCGCAGCGGTTTGGGAGTTAACATCAAAATTACATTTCTCGGCCATATCGCGTAGATCTCACTGTGAAAAGGCTTAAATGACTTTTTTAATTAAGTTTGATGATTGCGCTCAAACCAAATGTCCTAGAACTAAATTTCCAAATGTAACTACTAGATTGTGATAAAATACACTATTGGGTGAAGTTTGGTTGACTTCTGCGCAGCGGTTTGGGAGTTAACATCAAAATTACATTTCTCAGCCATATCGCATAGATCTCACTGTGAAAAGGCTTAAATGACTTTTTTTAATTAAGTTTGAAGATTGCGCTCAAACCAAATGTCCTAGAACTAAATTTCCAAATGTAACTACTAGATTGTGATAAAATACACTATTGGGTGAAGTTTGGTTGACTTCTGCGCAGTGGTTTGGGAGTTAACATCAAAATTACATTTCTCGGCCATATCGCATAGATCTCACTGTGAAAAGGCTTAAATGACTTTTTTAATTAAGTTTGATGATTGCGCTCAAACCAAATGTCCTAGAACGAAATTTTCAAATGTAACTACTAGATTGTGATACAATACACTATTGGGTGAAGTTTGGTTGACTTCTGCGCAGCGGTTTGGGAGTTAACATCAAAATTACATTTCTCGGCCATGTCGCGTAGATCTCACTGTGAAAAGGCTTAAATGGCTTTTTTGACCTAAGTTTGAGGATTGCGCTCAAATCAAATGTCCTAGAACCAAATTTTTACATGTAACTACTACATTGTGATACAATAGACTATTGGGTGAAGTTTGGTTGACTTCTGCGCAGCGGTTTGGGAGTTAACATCAAAATTACATTTCTCGGCCATATCGCATAGATCTCAATGTGAAAAGGCTTAAATGGCATTTTTGACCTAAGTTTGAGGATTGCGCTCAAATCAAATGTCCTAGAACCAAATTTCCAAATGTAACTACTAGATTGTGATACAATAGACTATTGGGTGAAGTTTGGTTGACTTCTGCGCAGCGGTTTGGGAGTTAACATCAAAATTACATTTCTCGACCATATCGCATAGATCTCACTGTGAAAAGGCTTAAATGGCTTTTTTGACCTAAGTTTGAGGATTGCGCTCAAATCAAATGTCCTAGAACCAAATTTCTAAATGTAACTACTAGATTGTGATACAATACACTATTGGGTGAAGTTTGGTTGACTTCTGTGCAGCGGTTTGGGAGTGAACATCAAAATTACATTTCTCGGCCATATCGCATTGATCTCACTGTGAAAAGGCTTAAATGACTTTTTTTAATTAAATTTGAAGATTGCGCTCAAACCAAATGTCCTAGAACTAAATTTCCAAATGTAACTACTAGATTGTGATAAAATACACTATTGGGTGAAGTTTGGTTGACTTCTGCGCAGCGGTTTGGGAGTTAACATCAAAATTACATTTCTCGGCCATATCGCATAGATCTCACTGTGAAAAGGCTTAAATGACTTTTTTAAATAAGTTTGATGATTGCGCTCAAACCAAATGTCCTAGAACGATATTTCCAAATGTAACTACTAGATTGTGATACAATACACTATTGGGTGAAGTTTGGTTGACTTCTGCGCAGCGGTTTGGGAGTTAAAATCAAAATTACATTTCTCGGCCATATCGCGTAGATCTCACTGTGAAAAGGCTTAAATGGCTTTTTTGACCTAAGTTTGAGGATTGCGCTCAAATCAAATGTCCTAGAACCAAATTTCCACATGTAACTACTAGATTGTGATACAATACACTATTGGGTGAAGTTTGGTTGACTTCTGCGCAGCGGTTTGGGAGTTAACATCAAAATTACATTTCTCGGCCATATCGCGTAGATCTCACTGTGAAAAGGCTTAAATGACTTTTTTAATTAAGTTTGATGATTGCGCTCAAACCAAATGTCCTAGAACCAAATTTTCAAATGTAACTACTAGATTGTGATACAATACACTATTGGGTGAAGTTTGGTTGACTTCTGCGCAGCGGTTTGGGAGTTAACATCAAAATTACATTTCTCAGCCATATCGCATAGATCTCACTGTGAAAAGGCTTAAATGGCTTTTTTGACCTAAGTTTGAGGATTGCGCTCAAATCAAATGTCCTAGAACCAAATTTTCACATGTAACTACTAGATTGTGATACAATACACTATTGGGTGAAGTTTGGTTGACTTCTGCGCAGCGGTTTGGGAGTTAACATCATAATTACATTTCTCGGCCATATCGCGTAGATCTCACTGTGAAAAGGCTTAAATGACTTTTTTTAATCTAAGTTTGAGGATTGCGCTCAAATCAAATGTCCTAGAACCAAATTTCCACATGTAACTACTAGATTGTGATACAATACACTATTGGGTGAAGTTTGGTTTACTTCTGCGTAGGGGTTTGGTAGTTAACATCAAAATTACATTTCTCGGCCATATCGCATAGATCTCACTGTGAAAAGGCTTAAATGGCTTTTTTGACCTAAGTTTGAGGATTGCGCTCAAATCAAATGTCCTAGAACCAAATTTCCAAATGTAACTACTAGATTGTGATACAATAGACTATTGGGTGAAGTTTGGTTGACTTCTGCGCAGCGGTTTGGGAGTTAACATCAAAATTACATTTCTCGACCATATCGCATAGATCTCACTGTGAAAAGGCTTAAATGGCTTTTTTGACCTAAGTTTGAGGATTGCGCTCAAATCAAATGTCCTAGAACCAAATTTCTAAATGTAACTACTAGATTGTGATACAATACACTATTGGGTGAAGTTTGGTTGACTTCTGTGCAGCGGTTTGGGAGTGAACATCAAAATTACATTTCTCGGCCATATCGCATTGATCTCACTGTGAAAAGGCTTAAATGACTTTTTTTAATTAAATTTGAAGATTGCGCTCAAACCAAATGTCCTAGAACTAAATTTCCAAATGTAACTACTAGATTGTGATAAAATACACTATTGGGTGAAGTTTGGTTGACTTCTGCGCAGCGGTTTGGGAGTTAACATCAAAATTACATTTCTCGGCCATATCGCATAGATCTCACTGTGAAAAGGCTTAAATGACTTTTTTAATTAAGTTTGATGATTGCGCTCAAACCAAATGTCCTAGAACGATATTTCCAAATGTAACTACTAGATTGTGATACAATACACTATTGGGTGAAGTTTGGTTGACTTCTGCGCAGCGGTTTGGGAGTTAAAATCAAAATTACATTTCTCGGCCATATCGCGTAGATCTCACTGTGAAAAGGCTTAAATGGCTTTTTTGACCTAAGTTTGAGGATTGCGCTCAAATCAAATGTCCTAGAACCAAATTTCCACATGTAACTACTAGATTGTGATACAATACACTATTGGGTGAAGTTTGGTTTACTTCTGCGTAGCGGTTTGGGAGTTAACATCAAAATTACATTTCTCGGCCATATCGCATAGATCTCACTGTGAAAAGGCTTAAATGGCTTTTTTGACCTAAGTTTGAGGATTGCGCTCAAATCAAATGTCCTAGAACCAAATTTCCACATGTAACTACTAGATTGTGATACAATACACTATTGGGTGAAGTTTGGTTGACTTCTGCGCAGCGGTTTGGGAGTTAACATCAAAATTACATTTCTCGGCCATATCGCGTAGATCTCACTGTGAAAAGGCTTAAATGACTTTTTTAATTAAGTTTGATGATTGCGCTCAAACCAAATGTCCTAGAACCAAATTTTCAAATGTAACTACTAGATTGTGATACAATACACTATTGGGTGAAGTTTGGTTGACTTCTGCGCAGCGGTTTGGGAGTTAACATCAAAATTACATTTCTCAGCCATATCGCATAGATCTCACTGTGAAAAGGCTTAAATGGCTTTTTTGACCTAAGTTTGAGGATTGCGCTCAAATCAAATGTCCTAGAACCAAATTTTCACATGTAACTACTAGATTGTGATACAATACACTATTGGGTGAAGTTTGGTTGACTTCTGCGCAGCGGTTTGGGAGTTAACATCAAAATTACATTTCTCGACCATATCGCATAGATCTCACTGTGAAAAGGCTTAAATGGCTTTTTTGACCTAAGTTTGAGGATTGCGCTCAAATCAAATGTCCTAGAACCAAATTTCCACATGAAACTACTAGATTGTGATACAATACACTATTGGGTGAAGTTTGGTTGACTTCTGCGCAGCGGTTTGGGAGTTAACATCAAAATTACATTTCTCGGCCATATCGCGTAGATCTCACTGTGAAAAGGCTTAAATGACTTTTTTAATTAAGTTTGATGATTGCGCTCAAACCAAATGTCCTAGAACTAAATTTCCAAATGTAACTACTAGATTGTGATAAAATACACTATTGGGTGAAGTTTGGTTGACTTCTGCGCAGCGGTTTGGGAGTTAACATCAAAATTACATTTCTCAGCCATATCGCATAGATCTCACTGTGAAAAGGCTTAAATGACTTTTTTTAATTAAGTTTTAAGATTGCGCTCAAACCAAATGTCCTAGAACTAAATTTCCAAATGTAACTACTAGATTGTGATAAAATACACTATTGGGTGAAGTTTGGTTGACTTCTGCGCAGCGGTTTGGGAGTTAACATCAAAATTACATTTCTCGGCCATATCGCATAGATCTCACTGTGAAAAGGCTTAAATGACTTTTTTAATTAAGTTTGATGATTGCGCTCAAACCAAATGTCCTAGAACGAAATTTTCAAATGTAACTACTAGATTGTGATACAATACACTATTGGGTAAAGTTTGGTTGACTTCTGCGCAGCGGTTTGGGAGTTAACATCAAAATTACATTTCTCGGCCATATCGCGTAGATCTCACTGTGAAAAGGCTTAAATGGCTTTTTCGACCTAAGTTTGAGGATTACGCTCAAATCAAATGTCCTAGAACCAAATTTTTACATGTAACTACTAGATTGTGATACAATACACTATTGGGTGAAATTTGGTTGACTTCTGCGCAGCGGTTTGGGAGTTAACATCAAAATTACATTTCTCGGCCATATCGCATAGATCTCACTGTGAAAAGGCTTAAATGGCTTTTTTGACCTAAGTTTGAGGATTGCGCTCAAATCAAATGTCCTAGAACCAAATTTCCACATGTACCTACTAGGTTGTGATACAATACACTATTGGGTGAAGTTTGGTTGACTTCTGCGCAGCGGTTTGGGAGTGAACATCAAAATTACATTTCTCGGCCATATCGCATAGATCTCACTGTGAAAAGGCTTAAATGACTTTTTTTAATTAAGTTTGAAGATTGCGCTCAAACCAAATGTCCTAGAACTAAATTTCCAAATGTAACTACTAGATTGTGATAAAATACACTATTGGGTGAAGTTTGGTTGACTTCTGCGCAGCGGTTTGGGAGTTAACATCAAAATTACATTTCTCGGCCATATCGCATAGATCTCACTGTGAAAAGGCTTAAATGACTTTTTTAATTAAGTTTGATGATTGCGCTCAAACCAAATGTCCTAGAACGAAATTTCCAAATGTAACTACTAGATTGTGATACAATACACTATTGGGTGAAGTTTGGTTGACTTCTGCGCAGCGGTTTGGGAGTTAACATCAAAATTACATTTCTCGACCATATCGCATAGATCTCACTGTGAAAAGGCTTAAATGGCTTTTTTGACCTAAGTTTGAGGATTGCGCTCAAATCAAATGTCCTAGAACCAAATTTCCACATTAAACTACTAGATTGTGATACAATACACTATTGGGTGAAGTTTGGTTGACTTCTGCGCAGCGGTTTGGGAGTTAACATCAAAATTACATTTCTCGGCCATATCGCGTAGATCTCACTGTGAAAAGGCTTAAATGACTTTTTTAATTAAGTTTGATGATTGCGCTCAAACCAAATGTCCTAGAACTAAATTTCCAAATGTAACTACTAGATTGTGATAAAATACACTATTGGGTGAAGTTTGGTTGACTTCTGCGCAGCGGTTTGGGAGTTAACATCAAAATTACATTTCTCAGCCATATCGCATAGATCTCACTGTGAAAAGGCTTAAATGACTTTTTTTAATTAAGTTTGAAGATTGCGCTCAAACCAAATGTCCTAGAACTAAATTTCCAAATGTAACTACCAGATTGTGATAAAATACACTATTGGGTGAAGTTTGGTTGACTTCTGCGCAGCGGTTTGGGAGTTAACATCAAAATTACATTTCTCGGCCATATCGCATAGATCTCACTGTGAAAAGGCTTAAATGACTTTTTTAATTAAGTTTGATGATTGCGCTCAAACCAAATGTCCTAGAACGAAATTTTCAAATGTAACTACTAGATTGTGATACAATACACTATTGGGTGAAGTTTGGTTGACTTCTGCGCAGCGGTTTGGGAGTGAACATCAAAATTACATTTCTCGGCCATATCGCATAGATCTCACTGTGAAAAGGCTTAAATGACTTTTTTAAATTAAGTTTGAAGATTGCGCTCAAACCAAATGTCCTAGAACTAAATTTCCAAATGTAACTACTAGATTGTGATAAAATACACTATTGGGTGAAGTTTGGTTGACTTCTGCGCAGCGGTTTGGGAGTTAACATCAAAATTACATTTCTCAGCCATATCGCATAGATCTCACTGTGAAAAGGCTTAAATGGCTTTTTTGACCTAAGTTTGAGGATTGCGCTCAAATCAAATGTCCTAGAACCAAATTTCCACATGTAACTACTAGATTGTGATACAATACACTATTGGGTGAAGTTTGGTAGACTTCTGCGCAGCGGTTTGGGAGTTAACATCAAAATTACATTTCTCGGCCATACCGCATAGATCTCACTGTGAAAAGGCTTAAATGGCTTTTTTGACCTAAGTTTGAGGATTGCGCTCAAATCAAATGTCCTAGAACCAAATTTCCACATGTAACTACTAGATTGTGATACAATACACTATTGGGTGAAGTTTGGTTGACTTCTGTGCAGCGGTTTGGGAGTGAACATCAAAATTACATTTCTCGGCCATATCGCATTGATCTCACTGTGAAAAGGCTTAAATGACTTTTTTTAATTAAGTTTGAAGATTGCGCTCAAACCAAATGTCCTAGAACTAAATTTCCAAATGTAACTACTAGATTGTGATAAAATACACTATTGGGTGAAGTTTGGTTGACTTCTGCGCAGCGGTTTGGGAGTTAACATCAAAATTACATTTCTCGGCCATATCGCATAGATCTCACTGTGAAAAGGCTTAAATGACTTTTATAATTAAGTTTGATGATTGCGCTCAAACCAAATGTCCTAGAACGAAATTTCCAAATGTAACTACTAGATTGTGATACAATACACTATTGGGTGAAGTTTGGTTGACTTCTGCGCAGCGGTTTGGGAGTTAACATCAAAATTACATTTCTCTGCCATATCGCGTAGATCTCACTGTGAAAAGGCTTAAATGGCTTTTTTGACCTAAGTTTGAGGATTGCGCTCAAATCAAATGTCCTAGAACCAAATTTCCACATGTAACTACTAGATTGTGATACAATACACTATTGGGTCAAGTTTGGTTTACTTCTGCGTAGCGGTTTGGGAGTTAACATCAAAATTACATTTCTCGGCCATATCGCATAGATCTCACTGTGAAAAGGCTTAAATGGCTTTTTTGACCTAAGTTTGAGGATTGCGCTCAAATCAAATGTCCTAGAACCAAATTTCCACATGTAACTACTAGATTGTGATACAATACACTATTGGGTGAAGTTTGGTTGACTTCTGCGCAGCGGTTTGGGAGTTAACATCAAAATTACATTTCTCGGCCATATCGCGTAGATCTCACTGTGAAAAGGCTTAAATGACTTTTTTAATTAAGTTTGATGATTGCGCTCAAACCAAATGTCCTAGAACCAAATTTTCAAATGTAACTACTAGATTGTGATACAATACACTATTGGGTGAAGTTTGGTTGACTTCTGCGCAGCGGTTTGGAAGTTAACATCAAAATTACATTTCTCAGCCATATCGCATAGATCTCACTGTGAAAAGGCTTAAATGGCTTTTTTGACCTAAGTTTGAGGATTGCGCTCAAATCAAATGTCCTAGAACCAAATTTCCACATGTAACTACTAGATTGTGATACAATACACTATTGGGTGAAGTTTGGTTGACTTCTGCGCAGCGGTTTGGGAGTTAACATCAAAATTACATTTCTCGGCCATACCGCATAGATCTCACTGTGAAAAGGCTTAAATGGCTTTTTTGACCTAAGTTTGAGGATTGCGCTCAAATCAAATGTCCTAGAACCAAATTTCCACATGTAACTACTAGATTGTGATACAATACACTATTGGGTGAAGTTTGGTTGACTTCTGTGCAGCGGTTTGGGAGTGAACATCAAAATCACATTTCTCGGCCATATCGCATTGATCTCACTGTGAAAAGGCTTAAATGACTTTTTTTAATTAAGTTTGAAGATTGCGCTCAAACCAAATGTCCTAGAACTAAATTTCCAAATGTAACTACTAGATTGTGATACAATACACTATTGGGTGAAGTTTGGTTGACTTCTGCGCAGCGGTTTGGGAGTTAACATCAAAATTACATTTCTCAGCCATATCGCATAGATCTCACTGTGAAAAGGCTTAAATGGCTTTTTTGACCTAAGTTTGAGGATTGCGCTCAAATCAAATGTCCTAGAACCAAATTTCCACATGTAACTACTAGATTGTGATACAATACACTATTGGGTGAAGTTTGGTTGACTTCTGCGCAGCGGTTTGGGAGTTAACATCAAAATTACATTTCTCGGCCATACCGCATAGATCTCACTGTGAAAAGGCTTAAATGGCTTTTTTGACCTAAGTTTGAGGATTGCGCTCAAATCAAATGTCCTAGAACCAAATTTCCACATGTAACTACTAGATTGTGATACAATACACTATTGGGTGAAGTTTGGTTGACTTCTGTGCAGCGGTTTGGGAGTGAACATCAAAATTACATTTCTCGGCCATATCGCATTGATCTCACTGTGAAAAGGCTTTAATGACTTTTTTTAATTAAGTTTGAAGATTGCGCTCAAACCAAATGTCCTAGAACTAAATTTCCAAATGTAACTACTAGATTGTGATAAAATACACTATTGGGTGAAGTTTGGTTGACTTCTGCGCAGCGGTTTGGGAGTTAACATCAAAATTACATTTCTCGGCCATATCGCATAGATCTCACTGTGAAAAGGCTTAAATGACTTTTTTAATTAAGTTTGATGATTGCGCTCAAACCAAATGTCCTAGAACGAAATTTCCAAATGTAACTACTAGATTGTGATACAATACACTATTGGGTGAAGTTTGGTTGACTTCTGCGCAGCGGTTTGGGAGTTAACATCAAAATTACATTTCTCGGCCATATCGCGTAGATCTCACTGTGAAAAGGCTTAAATGGCTTTTTTGACCTAAGTGTGAGGATTGCGCTCAAATCAAATGTCCTAGAACCAAATTTCCACATGTAACTACTAGATTGTGATACAATACACTATTGGGTGAAGTTTGGTTTACTTCTGCGTAGCGGTTTGGGAGTTAACATCAAAATTACATTTCTCGGCCATATCGCATAGATCTCACTGTGAAAAGGCTTAAATGGCTTTTTTGACCTAGGTTTTAGGATTGCGCTCAAATCAAATGTCCTAGAACCAAATCTCCACATGTAACTACTAGATTGTGATACAATACACTATTGGGTGAAGTTTGGTTGACTTCTGTGCAGCGGTTTGGGAGTGAACATCAAAATTACATTTCTCGGCCATATCGCATTGATCTCACTGTGAAAAGGCTTAAATGACTTTTTTTAATTAAGTTTGAAGATTGCGCTCAAACCAAATGTCCTAGAACTAAATTTCCAAATGTAACTACTAGATTGTGATACAATACACTATTGGGTGAAGTTTGGTTGACTTCTGCGCAGCGGTTTGGGAGTTAACATCAAAATTACATTTCTCGGCCATATCGCGTAGATCTCACTGTGAAAAGGCTTAAATGACTTTTTTAATTAAGTTTGATGATTGCGCTCAAATCAAATGTCCTAGAACCAAATTTTCAAATGTAACTACTAGATTGTGATACAATACACTATTGGGTGAAGTTTGGTTGACTTCTGCGCAGCGGTTTGGGAGTTAACATCAAAATTACATTTCTCAGCCATATCGCATAGATCTCACTGTGAAAAGGCTTAAATGGCTTTTTTGACCTAAGTTTGAGGATTGCGCTCAAATCAAATGTCCTAGAACCAAATTTCCACATGTAACTACTAGATTGTGATACAATACACTATTGGGTGAAGTTTGGTTGACTTCTGCGCAGCGGTTTGGGAGTTAACATCAAAATTACATTTCTCGACCATATCGCATAGATCTCACTGTGAAAAGGCTTAAATGGCTTTTTTGACCTAAGTTTGAGGATTGCGCTCAAATCAAATGTCCTAGAACCAAATTTCCACATGAAACTACTAGATTGTGATACAATACACTATTGGGTGAAGTTTGGTTGACTTCTGCGCAGCGGTTTGGGAGTTAACATCAAAATTACATTCTCGGCCATATCGCGTAGATCTCACTGTGAAAAGGCTTAAATGACTTTTTTAATTAAGTTTGATGATTGCGCTCAAACCAAATGTCCTAGAACCAAATTTCCACATGTAACTACTAGATTGTGATACAATACACTATTGGGTGAAGTTTGGTTGACTTCTGCGCAGCGGTTTGGGAGTTAACATCAAAATTACATTTCTCAGCCATATCGCATAGATCTCACTGTGAAAAGGCTTAAATGGCTTTTTTGACCTAAGTTTGAGGATTGCGCTCAAATCAAATGTCCTAGAACCAAATTTCCACATGTAACTACTAGATTGTGATACAATACACTAATTGGTGAAGTTTGGTTGACTTCTGCGCAGCGGTTTGGGAGTGAACATCAAAATTACATTTCTCGGCCATATCGCATTGATCTCACTGTGAAAAGGCTTTAATGACTTTTTTTAATTAAGTTTGAAGATTGCGCTCAAACCAAATGTCCTAGAACTAAATTTCCAAATGTAACTACTAGATTGTGATAAAATACACTATTGGGTGAAGTTTGGTTGACTTCTGCGCAGCGGTTTGGGAGTTAACATCAAAATTACATTTCTCGGCCATATCGCATAGATCTCACTGTGAAAAGGCTTAAATGACTTTTTTAATTAAGTTTGATGATTGCGCTCAAACCAAATGTCCTAGAACGAAATTTCCAAATGTAACTACTAGATTGTGATACAATACACTATTGGGTGAAGTTTGGTTGACTTCTGCGCAGCGGTTTGGGAGTTAACATCAAAATTACATTTCTCGGCCATATCGCGTAGATCTCACTGTGAAAAGGCTTAAATGGCTTTTTTGACCTAAGTTTGAGGATTGCGCTCAAATCAAATGTCCTAGAACCAAATTTCCACATGTAACTACTAGATTGTGATACAATACACTATTGGGTGAAGTTTGGTTTACTTCTGCGTAGCGGTTTGGGAGTTAACATCAAAATTACATTTCTCGGCCATATCGCATAGATCTCACTGTGAAAAGGCTTAAATGGCTTTTTTGACCTAAGTTTTAGGATTGCGCTCAAATCAAATGTCCTAGAACCAAATCTCCACATGTAACTACTAGATTGTGATACAATACACTATTGGGTGAAGTTTGGTTGACTTCTGTGCAGCGGTTTGGGAGTGAACATCAAAATTACATTTCTCGGCCATATCGCATTGATCTCACTGTGAAAAGGCTTAAATGACTTTTTTTAATTAAGTTTGAAGATTGCGCTCAAACCAAATGTCCTAGAACTAAATTTCCAAATGTAACTACTAGATTGTGATAAAATACACTATTGGGTGAAGTTTGGTTGACTTCTGCGCAGCGGTTTGGGAGTTAACATCAAAATTACATTTCTCGGCCATATCGCATAGATCTCACTGTGAAAAGGCTTAAATGACTTTTTTAATTAAGTTTGATGATTGCGCTCAAACCAAATGTCCTAGAACGAAATTTCCAAATGTAACTACTAGATTGTGATACAATACACTATTGGGTGAAGTTTGGTTGACTTCTGCGCAGCGGTTTGGGAGTTAACATCAAAATTACATTTCTCGGCCATATCGCGTAGATCTCACTGTGAAAAGGCTTAAATGGCTTTTTTGACCTAAGTTTGAGGATTGCGCTCAAATCAAATGTCCTAGAACCAAATTTCCACATGTAACTACTAGATTGTGATACAATACACTATTGGGTGAAGTTTGGTTTACTTCTGCGCAGCGGTTTGGGAGTTAACATCAAAATTACATTTCTCGGCCATATCGCGTAGATCTCACTGTGAAAAGGCTTAAATGACTTTTTTAATTAAGTTTGATGATTGCGCTCAAATCAAATGTCCTAGAACCAAATTTTCAAATGTAACTACTAGATTGTGATACAATACACTATTGGGTGAAGTTTGGTTGACTTCTGCGCAGCGGTTTGGGAGTTAACATCAAAATTACATTTCTCAGCCATATCGCATAGATCTCACTGTGAAAAGGCTTAAATGGCTTTTTTGACCTAAGTTTGAGGATTGCGCTCAAATCAAATGTCCTAGAACCAAATTTCCACATGTAACTACTAGATTGTGATACAATACACTATTGGGTGAAGTTTGGTTGACTTCTGCGCAGCGGTTTGGGAGTTAACATCAAAATTACATTTCTCGACCATATCGCATAGATCTCACTGTGAAAAGGCTTAAATGGCTTTTTTGACCTAAGTTTGAGGATTGCGCTCAAATCAAATGTCCTAGAACCAAATTTCCACATGAAACTACTAGATTGTGATACAATACACTATTGGGTGAAGTTTGGTTGACTTCTGCGCAGCGGTTTGGGAGTTAACATCAAAATTACATTCTCGGCCATATCGCGTAGATCTCACTGTGAAAAGGCTTAAATGACTTTTTTAATTAAGTTTGATGATTGCGCTCAAACCAAATGTCCTAGAACCAAATTTCCAAATGTAACTACTAGATTGTGATACAATACACTATTGGGTGAAGTTTGGTTGACTTCTGCGCAGCGGTTTGGGAGTTAACATCAAAATTACATTTCTCAGCCATATCGCATAGATCTCACTGTGAAAAGGCTTAAATGGCTTTTTTGACCTAAGTTTGAGGATTGCGCTCAAATCAAATGTCCTAGAACCAAATTTCCACATGTAACTACTAGATTGTGATACAATACACTATTGGGTGAAGTTTGGTTGACTTCTGCGCAGCGGTTTGGGAGTTAACATCAAAATTACATTTCTCGGCCATACCGCATAGATCTCACTGTGAAAAGGCTTAAATGGCTTTTTTGACCTAAGTTTGAGGATTGCGCTCAAATCAAATGTCCTAGAACCAAATTTCCACATGTAACTACTAGATTGTGATACAATACACTATTGGGTGAAGTTTGGTTGACTTCTGTGCAGCGGTTTGGGAGTGAACATCAAAATTACATTTCTCGGCCATATCGCATTGATCTCACTGTGAAAAGGCTTAAATGACTTTTTTTAATTAAGTTTGAAGATTGCGCTCAAACCAAATGTCCTAGAACTAAATTTCTAAATGTAACTACTAGATTGTGATAAAATACACTATTGGGTGAAGTTTGGTTGACTTCTGCGCAGCGGTTTGGGAGTTAACATCAAAATTACATTTCTCGGCCATATCGCATAGATCTCACTGTGAAAAGGCTTAAATGACTTTTTTAATTAAGTTTGATGATTGCGCTCAAACCAAATGTCCTAGAACCAAATTTCCAAATGTAACTACTAGATTGTGATACAATACACTATTGGGTGAAGTTTGGTTGACTTCTGCGTAGCGGTTTGGGAGTTAACATCAAAATTACATTTCTCGGCCATATCGCATAGATCTCACTGTGAAAAGGCTTAAATGGCTTTTTTGACCTAAGTTTTAGGATTGCGCTCAAATCAAATGTCCTAGAACCAAATCTCCACATGTAACTACTAGATTGTGATACAATACACTATTGGGTGAAGTTTGGTTGACTTCTGTGCAGCGGTTTGGGAGTGAACATCAAAATTACATTTCTCGGCCATATCGCATTGATCTCACTGTGAAAAGGCTTAAATGACTTTTTTTAATTAAGTTTGAAGATTGCGCTCAAACCAAATGTCCTAGAACTAAATTTCCAAATGTAACTACTAGATTGTGATAAAATACACTATTGGGTGAAGTTTGGTTGACTTCTGCGCAGCGGTTTGGGAGTTAACATCAAAATTACATTTCTCGGCCATATCGCATAGATCTCACTGTGAAAAGGCTTAAATGACTTTTTTAATTAAGTTTGATGATTGCGCTCAAACCAAATGTCCTAGAACGAAATTTCCAAATGTAACTACTAGATTGTGATACAATACACTATTGGGTGAAGTTTGGTTGACTTCTGCGCAGCGGTTTGGGAGTTAACATCAAAATTACATTTCTCGGCCATATCGCGTAGATCTCACTGTGAAAAGGCTTAAATGGCTTTTTTGACCTAAGTTTGAGGATTGCGCTCAAATCAAATGTCCTAGAACCAAATTTCCACATGTAACTACTAGATTGTGATACAATACACTATTGGGTGAAGTTTGGTTTACTTCTGCGCAGCGGTTTGGGAGTTAACATCAAAATTACATTTCTCGGCCATATCGCGTAGATCTCACTGTGAAAAGGCTTAAATGACTTTTTTAATTAAGTTTGATGATTGCGCTCAAATCAAATGTCCTAGAACCAAATTTTCAAATGTAACTACTAGATTGTGATACAATACACTATTGGGTGAAGTTTGGTTGACTTCTGCGCAGCGGTTTGGGAGTTAACATCAAAATTACATTTCTCAGCCATATCGCATAGATCTCACTGTGAAAAGGCTTAAATGGCTTTTTTGACCTAAGTTTGAGGATTGCGCTCAAATCAAATGTCCTAGAACCAAATTTCCACATGTAACTACTAGATTGTGATACAATACACTATTGGGTGAAGTTTGGTTGACTTCTGCGCAGCGGTTTGGGAGTTAACATCAAAATTACATTTCTCGACCATATCGCATAGATCTCACTGTGAAAAGGCTTAAATGGCTTTTTTGACCTAAGTTTGAGGATTGCGCTCAAATCAAATGTCCTAGAACCAAATTTCCACATGAAACTACTAGATTGTGATACAATACACTATTGGGTGAAGTTTGGTTGACTTCTGCGCAGCGGTTTGGGAGTTAACATCAAAATTACATTCTCGGCCATATCGCGTAGATCTCACTGTGAAAAGGCTTAAATGACTTTTTTAATTAAGTTTGATGATTGCGCTCAAACCAAATGTCCTAGAACCAAATTTCCAAATGTAACTACTAGATTGTGATACAATACACTATTGGGTGAAGTTTGGTTGACTTCTGCGCAGCGGTTTGGGAGTTAACATCAAAATTACATTTCTCAGCCATATCGCATAGATCTCACTGTGAAAAGGCTTAAATGGCTTTTTTGACCTAAGTTTGAGGATTGCGCTCAAATCAAATGTCCTAGAACCAAATTTCCACATGTAACTACTAGATTGTGATACAATACACTATTGGGTGAAGTTTGGTTGACTTCTGCGCAGCGGTTTGGGAGTTAACATCAAAATTACATTTCTCGGCCATACCGCATAGATCTCACTGTGAAAAGGCTTAAATGGCTTTTTTGACCTAAGTTTGAGGATTGCGCTCAAATCAAATGTCCTAGAACCAAATTTCCACATGTAACTACTAGATTGTGATACAATACACTATTGGGTGAAGTTTGGTTGACTTCTGTGCAGCGGTTTGGGAGTGAACATCAAAATTACATTTCTCGGCCATATCGCATTGATCTCACTGTGAAAAGGCTTAAATGACTTTTTTTAATTAAGTTTGAAGATTGCGCTCAAACCAAATGTCCTAGAACTAAATTTCTAAATGTAACTACTAGATTGTGATAAAATACACTATTGGGTGAAGTTTGGTTGACTTCTGCGCAGCGGTTTGGGAGTTAACATCAAAATTACATTTCTCGGCCATATCGCATAGATCTCACTGTGAAAAGGCTTAAATGACTTTTTTAATTAAGTTTGATGATTGCGCTCAAACCAAATGTCCTAGAACGAAATTTCCAAATGTAACTACTAGATTGTGATACAATACACTATTGGGTGAAGTTTGGTTGACTTCTGCGCAGCGGTTTGGGAGTTAACATCAAAATTACATTTCTCGGCCATATCGCGTAGATCTCACTGTGAAAAGGCTTAAATGGCTTTTTTGACCTAAGTTTGAGGATTGCGCTCAAATCAAATGTCCTAGAACCAAATTTCCACATGTAACTACTAGATTGTGATACAATACACTATTGGGTGAAGTTTGGTTTACTTCTGCGTAGCGGTTTGGGAGTTAACATCAAAATTACATTTCTCGGCCATATCGCATAGATCTCACTGTGAAAAGGCTTAAATGGCTTTTTTGACCTAAGTTTGAGGATTGCGCTCAAATCAAATGTCCTAGAACCAAATTTCCACATGTAACTACTAGATTGTGATACAATACACTATTGGGTGAAGTTTGGTTGACTTCTGCGCAGCGGTTTGGGAGTTAACATCAAAATTACATTTCTCGGCCATATCGCGTAGATATCACTGTGAAAAGGCTTAAATGACTTTTTTAATTAAGTTTGAGGATTGCGCTCAAACCAAATGTCCTAGAACCAAATTTTCAAATGTAACTACTAGATTGTGATACAATACACTATTGGGTGAAGTTTGGTTGACTTCTGCGCAACGGTTTGGGAGTTAACATCAAAATTACATTTCTCAGCCATATCGCATAGATCTCACTGTGAAAAGGCTTAAATGGCTTTTTTGACCTAAGTTTGAGGATTGCGCTCAAATCAAATGTCCTAGAACCAAATTTCCACATGAAACTACTAGATTGTGATACAATACACTATTGGGTGAAGTTTGGTTGACTTCTGCGCAGCGGTTTGGGAGTTAACATCAAAATTACATTCTCGGCCATATCGCGTAGATCTCACTGTGAAAAGGCTTAAATGACTTTTTTAATTAAGTTTGATGATTGCGCTCAAACCAAATGTCCTAGAACCAAATTTCCAAATGTAACTACTAGATTGTGATACAATACACTATTGGGTGAAGTTTGGTTGACTTCTGCGCAGCGGTTTGGGAGTTAACATCAAAATTACATTTCTCAGCCATATCGCATAGATCTCACTGTGAAAAGGCTTAAATGGCTTTTTTGACCTAAGTTTGAGGATTGCGCTCAAATCAAATGTCCTAGAACCAAATTTCCACATGTAACTACTAGATTGTGATACAATACACTATTGGGTGAAGTTTGGTTGACTTCTGCGCAGCGGTTTGGGAGTTAACATCAAAATTACATTTCTCGGCCATACCGCATAGATCTCACTGTGAAAAGGCTTAAATGGCTTTTTTGACCTAAGTTTGAGGATTGCGCTCAAATCAAATGTCCTAGAACCAAATTTCCACATGTAACTACTAGATTGTGATACAATACACTATTGGGTGAAGTTTGGTTGACTTCTGTGCAGCGGTTTGGGAGTGAACATCAAAATTACATTTCTCGGCCATATCGCATTGATCTCACTGTGAAAAGGCTTAAATGACTTTTTTTAATTAAGTTTGAAGATTGCGCTCAAACCAAATGTCCTAGAACTAAATTTCTAAATGTAACTACTAGATTGTGATAAAATACACTATTGGGTGAAGTTTGGTTGACTTCTGCGCAGCGGTTTGGGAGTTAACATCAAAATTACATTTCTCGGCCATATCGCATAGATCTCACTGTGAAAAGGCTTAAATGACTTTTTTAATTAAGTTTGATGATTGCGCTCAAACCAAATGTCCTAGAACCAAATTTCCAAATGTAACTACTAGATTGTGATACAATACACTATTGGGTGAAGTTTGGTTGACTTCTGCGTAGCGGTTTGGGAGTTAACATCAAAATTACATTTCTCGGCCATATCGCATAGATCTCACTGTGAAAAGGCTTAAATGGCTTTTTTGACCTAAGTTTTAGGATTGCGCTCAAATCAAATGTCCTAGAACCAAATCTCCACATGTAACTACTAGATTGTGATACAATACACTATTGGGTGAAGTTTGGTTGACTTCTGTGCAGCGGTTTGGGAGTGAACATCAAAATTACATTTCTCGGCCATATCGCATTGATCTCACTGTGAAAAGGCTTAAATGACTTTTTTTAATTAAGTTTGAAGATTGCGCTCAAACCAAATGTCCTAGAACTAAATTTCCAAATGTAACTACTAGATTGTGATAAAATACACTATTGGGTGAAGTTTGGTTGACTTCTGCGCAGCGGTTTGGGAGTTAACATCAAAATTACATTTCTCGGCCATATCGCATAGATCTCACTGTGAAAAGGCTTAAATGACTTTTTTAATTAAGTTTGATGATTGCGCTCAAACCAAATGTCCTAGAACGAAATTTCCAAATGTAACTACTAGATTGTGATACAATACACTATTGGGTGAAGTTTGGTTGACTTCTGCGCAGCGGTTTGGGAGTTAACATCAAAATTACATTTCTCGGCCATATCGCGTAGATCTCACTGTGAAAAGGCTTAAATGGCTTTTTTGACCTAAGTTTGAGGATTGCGCTCAAATCAAATGTCCTAGAACCAAATTTCCACATGTAACTACTAGATTGTGATACAATACACTATTGGGTGAAGTTTGGTTTACTTCTGCGCAGCGGTTTGGGAGTTAACATCAAAATTACATTTCTCGGCCATATCGCGTAGATCTCACTGTGAAAAGGCTTAAATGACTTTTTTAATTAAGTTTGATGATTGCGCTCAAATCAAATGTCCTAGAACCAAATTTTCAAATGTAACTACTAGATTGTGATACAATACACTATTGGGTGAAGTTTGGTTGACTTCTGCGCAGCGGTTTGGGAGTTAACATCAAAATTACATTTCTCAGCCATATCGCATAGATCTCACTGTGAAAAGGCTTAAATGGCTTTTTTGACCTAAGTTTGAGGATTGCGCTCAAATCAAATGTCCTAGAACCAAATTTCCACATGTAACTACTAGATTGTGATACAATACACTATTGGGTGAAGTTTGGTTGACTTCTGCGCAGCGGTTTGGGAGTTAACATCAAAATTACATTTCTCGACCATATCGCATAGATCTCACTGTGAAAAGGCTTAAATGGCTTTTTTGACCTAAGTTTGAGGATTGCGCTCAAGTCAAATGTCCTAGAACCAAATTTCCACATGAAACTACTAGATTGTGATACAATACACTATTGGGTGAAGTTTGGTTGACTTCTGCGCAGCGGTTTGGGAGTTAACATCAAAATTACATTCTCGGCCATATCGCGTAGATCTCACTGTGAAAAGGCTTAAATGACTTTTTTAATTAAGTTTGATGATTGCGCTCAAACCAAATGTCCTAGAACCAAATTTCCAAATGTAACTACTAGATTGTGATACAATACACTATTGGGTGAAGTTTGGTTGACTTCTGCGCAGCGGTTTGGGAGTTAACATCAAAATTACATTTCTCAGCCATATCGCATAGATCTCACTGTGAAAAGGCTTAAATGGCTTTTTTGACCTAAGTTTGAGGATTGCGCTCAAATCAAATGTCCTAGAACCAAATTTCCACATGTAACTACTAGATTGTGATACAATACACTATTGGGTGAAGTTTGGTTGACTTCTGCGCAGCGGTTTGGGAGTTAACATCAAAATTACATTTCTCGGCCATACCGCATAGATCTCACTGTGAAAAGGCTTAAATGGCTTTTTTGACCTAAGTTTGAGGATTGCGCTCAAATCAAATGTCCTAGAACCAAATTTCCACATGTAACTACTAGATTGTGATACAATACACTATTGGGTGAAGTTTGGTTGACTTCTGTGCAGCGGTTTGGGAGTGAACATCAAAATTACATTTCTCGGCCATATCGCATTGATCTCACTGTGAAAAGGCTTAAATGACTTTTTTTAATTAAGTTTGAAGATTGCGCTCAAACCAAATGTCCTAGAACTAAATTTCTAAATGTAACTACTAGATTGTGATAAAATACACTATTGGGTGAAGTTTGGTTGACTTCTGCGCAGCGGTTTGGGAGTTAACATCAAAATTACATTTCTCGGCCATATCGCATAGATCTCACTGTGAAAAGGCTTAAATGACTTTTTTAATTAAGTTTGATGATTGCGCTCAAACCAAATGTCCTAGAACGAAATTTCCAAATGTAACTACTAGATTGTGATACAATACACTATTGGGTGAAGTTTGGTTGACTTCTGCGCAGCGGTTTGGGAGTTAACATCAAAATTACATTTCTCGGCCATATCGCGTAGATCTCACTGTGAAAAGGCTTAAATGGCTTTTTTGACCTAAGTTTGAGGATTGCGCTCAAATCAAATGTCCTAGAACCAAATTTCCACATGTAACTACTAGATTGTGATACAATACACTATTGGGTGAAGTTTGGTTTACTTCTGCGTAGCGGTTTGGGAGTTAACATCAAAATTACATTTCTCGGCCATATCGCATAGATCTCACTGTGAAAAGGCTTAAATGGCTTTTTTGACCTAAGTTTGAGGATTGCGCTCAAATCAAATGTCCTAGAACCAAATTTCCACATGTAACTACTAGATTGTGATACAATACACTATTGGGTGAAGTTTGGTTGACTTCTGCGCAGCGGTTTGGGAGTTAACATCAAAATTACATTTCTCGGCCATATCGCGTAGATATCACTGTGAAAAGGCTTAAATGACTTTTTTAATTAAGTTTGAGGATTGCGCTCAAACCAAATGTCCTAGAACCAAATTTTCAAATGTAACTACTAGATTGTGATACAATACACTATTGGGTGAAGTTTGGTTGACTTCTGCGCAACGGTTTGGGAGTTAACATCAAAATTACATTTCTCAGCCATATCGCATAGATCTCACTGTGAAAAGGCTTAAATGGCTTTTTTGACCTAAGTTTGAGGATTGCGCTCAAATCAAATGTCCTAGAACCAAATTTCCACATGTAACTACTAGATTGTGATACAATACACTATTGGGTGAAGTTTGGTTGACTTCTGCGCAGCGGTTTGGGAGTTAACATCAAAATTACATTTCTCAGCCATATCGCATAGATCTCACTGTGAAAAGGCTTAAATGGCTTTTTTGACCTAAGTTTGAGGATTGCGCTCAAATCAAATGTCCTAGAACCAAATTTTCACATGTAACTACTAGATTGTGATACAATACACTATTGGGTGAAGTTTGGTTGACTTCTGCGCAGCGGTTTGGGAGTTAACATCAAAATTACATTTCTCGACCATATCGCATAGATCTCACTGTGAAAAGGCTTAAATGGCTTTTTTGACCTAAGTTTGTGGATTGCGCTCAAACCAAATGTCCTAGAACTAAATTTCCAAATGTAACTACTAGATTGTGATAAAATACACTATTGGGTGAAGTTTGGTTGACTTCTGCACAGCGGTTTGGGAGTTAACATCAAAATTACATTTCTCAGCCATATCGCATAGATCTCACTGTGAAAAGGCTTAAATGACTTTTTTTAATTAAGTTTGAAGATTGCGCTCAAACCAAAGGTCCTAGAACTAAATTTCCAAATGTAACTACTAGATTGTGATAAAATACACTATTGGGTGAAGTTTGGTTGACTTCTGCGTAGCGGTTTGGGAGTTAACATCAAAATTACATTTCTCGGCCATATCGCATAGATCTCACTGTGAAAAGGCTTAAATGACTTTTTTAATTAAGTTTGATGATTGCGCTCAAACCAAATGTCCTAGAACGAAATTTCCAAATGTAACTACTAGATTGTGATACAATACACTATTGGGTGAAGTTTGGTTGACTTCTGCGCAGCGGTTTGGGAGTTAACATCAAAATTACATTTCTCGGCCATATCGCGTAGATCTCACTGTGAAAAGGCTTAAATGGCATTTTTGACCTAAGTTTGAGGATTGCGCTCAAATCAAATGTCCTAGAACCAAATTTCCACATGTAACTACTAGATTGTGATACAATACACTATTGGGTGAAGTTTGGTTGACTTCTGCGCAGCGGTTTGGGAGTTAACATCAAAATTACATTTCTCGGCCATATCGCGTAGATCTCACTGTGAAAAGGCTTAAATGACTTTTTTAATTAAGTTTGATGATTGCGCTCAAACCAAATGTCCTAGAACCAAATTTCCAAATGTAACTACTAGAGTGTGATACAATACACTATTGGGTGAAGTTTGGTTGACTTCTGCGCAGCGGTTTGGGAGTTAACATCAAAATTACATTTCTCAGCCATATCGCATAGATCTCACTGTGAAAAGGCTTAAATGACTTTTTTAATTAAGTTTGATGATTGCGCTCAAACCAAATGTCCTAGAACGAAATTTTCAAATGTAACTACTAGATTGTGATACAATACACTATTGGGTGAAGTTTGGTTGACTTCTGCGCAGCGGTTTGGGAGTTAACATCAAAATTACATTTCTCGGCCATATCGCGTAGATCTCACTGTGAAAAGGCTTAAATGGCTTTTTTGACCTAAGTTTGAGGATTGCGCTCAAATCAAATGTCCTAGAACCAAATTTTTACATTTAACTACTACATTGTGATACAATACACTATTGGGTGAAGTTTGGTTGACTTCTGCGCAGCGGTTTGGGAGTTAACATCAAAATTACATTTCTCGGCCATATCGCATAGATCTCACTGTGAAAAGGCTTAAATGGCTTTTTTGACCTAAGTTTGAGGATTGCGCTCAAATCAAATGTCCTAGAACCAAATTTCCACATGTAACTACTAGATTGTGATACAATACACTATTGGGTGAAGTTTGGTTGACTTCTGCGCAGCGGTTTGGGAGTGAACATCAAAATTACATTTCTCGGCCATATCGCATAGATCTCACTGTGAAAAGGCTTAAATGACTTTTTTTAATTAAGTTTGAAGATTGCGCTCAAACCAAATGTCCTAGAACTAAATTTCCAAATGTAACTACTAGATTGTGATACAATACACTATTGGGTGAAGTTTGGTCGACTTCTGCGCAGCGGTTTGGGAGTTAACATCAAAATTACATTTCTCGGCCATATCGCGTAGATCTCACTGTGAAAAGGCTTAAATGACTTTTTTAATTAAGTTTGAGGATTGCGCTCAAACCAAATGTCCTAGAACTAAATTTCTAAATGTAACTACTAGATTGTGATAAAATACACTATTGGGTGAAGTTTGGTTGACTTCTGCGCAGCGGTTTGGGAGTTAACATCAAAATTACACTTCTCAGCCATATCGCATAGATCTCACTGTGAAAAGGCTTAAATGACTTTTTTTAATTAAGTTTGAAGATTGCGCTCAAACCAAATGTCCTAGAACTAAATTTCCAAATGTAACTACTAGATTGTGATAAAATACACTATTGGGTGAAGTTTGGTTGACTTCTGCACAGCGGTTTGGGAGTTAACATCAAAATTACATTTCTCGGCCATATCGCATAGATCTCACTGTGAAAAGGCTTAAATGACTTTTTTATTTAAGTTTGATGATTGCGCTCAAACCAAATGTCCTAGAACGAAATTTTCAAATGTAACTACTAGATTGTGATACAATACACTATTGGGTGAAGTTTGGTTGATTTCTGCGCAGCGGTTTGGGAGTTAACATCAAAATTACATTTCTCGGCCATATCGCGTTGATCTCACTGTGAAAAGGCTTAAATGGCTTTTTTGACCTAAGTTTGAGGATTGCGCTCAAATCAAATGTCCTAGAACCAAATTTTTACATGTAACTACTAGATTGTGATACAATACACTATTGGGTGAAGTTTGGTTGACTTCTGCGCAGCGGTTTGGGAGTTAACATCAAAATTACATTTCTCGGCCATATCGCATAGATCTCACTGTGAAAAGGCTTAAATGGCATTTTTGACCTAAGTTTGAGGATTGCGCTCAAATCAAATGTCCTAGAACCAAATTTCCACATGTAACTACTAGATTGTGATACAATACACTATTGGGTGAAGTTTGGTTGACTTCTGCGCAGCGGTTTGGGAGTTAACATCACAATTACATTTCTCAGCCATATCGCATAGATCTCACTGTGAAAAGGCTTAAATGACTTTTTTAATTAAGTTTGATGATTGCGCTCAAACCAAATGTCCTAGAACTAAATTTCCAAATGTAACTACTAGATTGTCATAAAATACACTATTGGGTGAAGTTTGGTTGACTTCTGCGCAGCGGTTTGGGAGTTAACATCAAAATTACATTTCTCAGCTATATCGCATAGATCTCACTGTGAAAAGGCTTAAATGACTTTTTTTAATTAAGTTTGAAGATTGCGCTCAAACCAAATGTCCTAGAACTAAATTTCCAAATGTAACTACTAGATTGTGATGAAATACACTATTGGGTGAAGTTTGGTTGACTTCTGCGCAGCGGTTTGGGAGTTAACATCAAAATTACATTTCTCGGCCATATCGCATAGATCTCACTGTGAAAAGGCTTAAATGACTTTTTTAATTAAGTTTGATGATTGCGCTCAAACCAAATGTCCTAGAACGAAATTTTCAAATGTAACTACTAGATTGTGATACAATACACTATTGGGTGAAGTCTGGTTGACTTCTGCGCAGCGGTTTGGGAGTTAACATCAAAATTACATTTCTCGGCCATATCGCGTAGATCTCACTGTGAAAAGGCTTAAATGGCTTTTTCGACCTAAGTTTGAGGATTGCGCTCAAATCAAATGTCCTAGAACCAAATTTTTACATGTAACTACTAGATTGTGATACAATACACTATTGGGTGAAATTTGGTTGACTTCTGCGCAGCGGTTTGGGAGTTAACATCAAAATTACATTTCTCGGCCATATCGCATAGATCTCACTGTGAAAAGGCTTAAATGGCTTTTTTGACCTAAGTTTGAGGATTGCGCTCAAATCAAATGTCCTAGAACCAAATTTCCACATGTACCTACTAGGTTGTGATACAATACACTATTGGGTGAAGTTTGGTTGACTTCTGCGCAGCGGTTTGGGAGTGAACATCAAAATTACATTTCTCGGCCATATCGCATAGATCTCACTGTGAAAAGGCTTAAATGACTTTTTTTAATTAAGTTTGAAGATTGCGCTCAAACCAAATGTCCTAGAACTAAATTTCCAAATGTAACTACTAGATTGTGATAAAATACACTATTGGGTGAAGTTTGGTTGACTTCTGCGCAGCGGTTTGGGAGTTAACATCAAAATTACATTTCTCGGCCATATCGCATAGATCTCACTGTGAAAAGGCTTAAATGACTTTTTTAATTAAGTTTGATGATTGCGCTCAAACCAAATGTCCTAGAACGAAATTTCCAAATGTAACTACTAGATTGTGATACAATACACTATTGGGTGAAGTTTGGTTTACTTCTGCGTAGCGGTTTGGGAGTTAACATCAAAATTACATTTCTCGGCCATATCGCATAGATCTCACTGTGAAAAGGCTTAAATGGCTTTTTTGACCTACGTTTGAGGATTGCGCTCAAATCAAATGTCCTAGAACCAAATTTCCACATGTAACTACTAGATTGTGATACAATACACTATTGGGTGAAGTTTGGTTGACTTCTGCGCAGCGGTTTGGGAGTTAACATCAAAATTACATTTCTCGGCCATATCGCGTAGATCTCACTGTGAAAAGGCTTAAATGACTTTTTTAATTAAGTTTGATGATTGCGCTCAAACCAAATGTCCTAGAACCAAATTTTCAAATGTAACTACTAGATTGTGATACAATACACTATTGGGTGAAGTTTGGTTGACTTCTGCGTAGCGGTTTGGGAGTTAACATCAAAATTACATTTCTCGGCCATATCGCATAGATCTCACTGTGAAAAGGCTTAAATGGCTTTTTTGACCTAAGTTTGAGGATTGCGCTCAAATCAAATGTCCTAGAACCAAATTTCCACATGTAACTACTAGATTGTGATACAATACACTATTGGGTGAAGTTTGGTTGACTTCTGCGCAGCGGTTTGGGAGTTAACATCAAAATTACATTTCTCGGCCATATCGCGTAGATATCACTGTGAAAAGGCTTAAATGACTTTTTTAATTAAGTTTGAGGATTGCGCTCAAACCAAATGTCCTAGAACCAAATTTTCAAATGTAACTACTAGATTGTGATACAATACACTATTGGGTGAAGTTTGGTTGACTTCTGCGCAACGGTTTGGGAGTTAACATCAAAATTACATTTCTCAGCCATATCGCATAGATCTCACTGTGAAAAGGCTTAAATGGCTTTTTTGACCTAAGTTTGAGGATTGCGCTCAAATCAAATGTCCTAAAACCAAATTTCCACATGTAACTACTAGATTGTGATACAATACACTATTGGGTGAAGTTTGGTTGACTTCTGCGCAGCGGTTTGGGAGTTAACATCAAAATTACATTTCTCAGCCATATCGCATAGATCTCACTGTGAAAAGGCTTAAATGGCTTTTTTGACCTAAGTTTGAGGATTGCGCTCAAATCAAATGTCCTAGAACCAAATTTTCACATGTAACTACTAGATTGTGATACAATACACTATTGGGTGAAGTTTGGTTGACTTCTGCGCAGCGGTTTGGGAGTTAACATCAAAATTACATTTCTCGACCATATCGCATAGATCTCACTGTGAAAAGGCTTAAATGGCTTTTTTGACCTAAGTTTGAGGATTGCGCTCAAACCAAATGTCCTAGAACTAAATTTCCAAATGTAACTACTAGATTGTGATAAAATACACTATTGGGTGAAGTTTGGTTGACTTCTGCACAGCGGTTTGGGAGTTAACATCAAAATTACATTTCTCAGCCATATCGCATAGATCTCACTGTGAAAAGGCTTAAATGACTTTTTTTAATTAAGTTTGAAGATTGCGCTCAAACCAAATGTCCTAGAACTAAATTTCCAAATGTAACTACTAGATTGTGATAAAATACACTATTGGGTGAAGTTTGGTTGACTTCTGCGCAGCGGTTTGGGAGTTAACATCAAAATTACATTTCTCGGCCATATCGCATAGATCTCACTGTGAAAAGGCTTAAATGAATTTTTTAATTAAGTTTGATGATTGCGCTCAAACCAAATGTCCTAGAACGAAATTTTTAAATGTAACTACTAGATTGTGATACAATACACTATTGGGTGAAGTTTGGTTGACTTCTGCGCAGCGGTTTGGGAGTTAACATCAAAATTACATTTCTCGGCCATATCGCGTAGATCTCACTGTGAAAAGGCTTAAATGGCTTTTTCGACCTAAGTTTGAGGATTGCGCTCAAATCAAATGTCCTAGAACCAAATTTTTACATGTAACTACTAGATTGTGATACAATACACTATTGGGTGAAATTTGGTTGACTTCTGCGCAGCGGTTTGGGAGTTAACATCAAAATTACATTTCTCGGCCATATCGCATAGATCTCACTGTGAAAAGGCTTAAATGGCTTTTTTGACCTAAGTTTGAGGATTGCGCTCAAATCAAATGTCCTAGAACCAAATTTCCACATGTACCTACTAGGTTGTGATACAATACACTATTGGGTGAAGTTTGGTTGACTTTTGCGCAGCGGTTTGGGAGTGAACATCAAAATTACATTTCTCGGCCATATCGCATAGATCTCACTGTGAAAAGGCTTAAATGACTTTTTTTAATAAAGTTTGAAGATTGCGCTCAAACCAAATGTCCTAGAACTAAATTTCCAAATGTAACTACTAGATTGTGATAAAATACACTATTGGGTGAAGTTTGGTTGACTTCTGTGCAGCGGTTTGGGAGTTAACATCAAAATTACATTTCTCGGCCATATCGCATAGATCTCACTGTGAAAAGGCTTAAATGACTTTTTTTATTAAGTTTGATGATTGCGCTCAAACTAAATGTCCTAGAACGAAATTTCCAAATGTAACTACTAGATTGTGATACAATACACTATTGGGTGAAGTTTGGTTGACTTCTGCGCAGCGGTTTGGGAGTTAACATCAAAATTACATTTCTCGGCAATATCGCGTAGATCTCACTGTGAAAAGGCTTAAGTGGCTTTTTTGACCTAAGTTTGAGGATTGCGCTCAAATCAAATGTCCTAAAACCAAATTTCCACATGTAACTACTAGATTGTGATACAATACACTATTGGGTGAAGTTTGGTTTACTTCTGCGCAGCGGTTTTGGAGTTAACATCAAAATTACATTTCTCGGCCATATCGCATAGATCTCACTGTGAAAAGGCTTAAATGGCTTTTTTGACCTAAGTTTGAGGATTGCGCTCAAATCAAATGTCCTAGAACCAAATTTCCACATGTAACTACTAGATTGTGATACAATACACTATTGGGTGAAGTTTGGTTGACTTCTGCGCAGCGGTTTGGGAGTTAACATCAAAATTACATTTCTCAGCCACATCGCATAGATCTCACTGTGAAAAGGCTTAAATGACTTTTTTTAACTAAGTTTGAGGATTGCGCTCAAACCAAATGTCCTAGAACCAAATTTCTAAATGTAACTACTAGATTGTGATACAATACACTATTGGGTGAAGTTTGGTTGACTTCTGCGCAGCGGTTTGGGAGTGAACATCAAAATTACATTTCTCGGCTATATCGCATAGATCTCACTGTGAAAAGGCTTAAATGACTTTTTTTAATTAAGTTTGAAGATTGCGCTCAAACCAAATGTCCTAGAACTTAATTTCTAAATGTAACTACTAGATTATGATAAAATACACTATTGGGTGAAGATTGGTTGACTTCTACGCAGCGGTTTGGGAGTTAACATCAAAATTACATTTCTCGGCCATATCGCATAGATCTCACTGTGAAAAGGCTTAAATGACTTTTTTAATTAAGTTTGATGATTGCGCTCAGACCAAATGTCCTAGAACGAAATTTCCAAATGTAACTACTAGATTGTGATACAATACACTATTGGGTGAAGTTTGGTTGACTTCTGCGCAGCGGTTTGGGAGTTAACATCAAAATTACATTTCTCGGCCATATCGCGTAGATCTCACTGTGAAAAGGCTTAAATGGCTTTTTTGACCTAAGTTTGAGGATTGCGCTCAAATCAAATGTCCTAGAACCAAATTTCCACATGTAACTACTAGATTGTGATACAATACACTATTGGGTGAAGTTTGGTTGACTTCTGCGCAGCGGTTTGGGAGTTAACATCAAAATTACATTTCTCGGCCATATCGCGTAGATCTCACTGTGAAAAGGCTTAAATGACTTTTTTAATTAAGTTTGAGGATTGCGCTCAAACCAAATGTCCTAGAACTAAATTTCTAAATGTAACTACTAGATTGTGATAAAATACACTATTGGGTGAAGTTTGGTTGACGTCTGCGCAGCGGTTTGGGAGTTAACATCAAAATTACACTTCTCAGCCATATCGCATAGATCTCACTGTGAAAAGGCTTAAATGACTTTTTTTAATTAAGTTTGAAGATTGCGCTCAAACCAAATGTCCTAGAACTAAATTTCCAAATGTAACTACTAGATTGTGATAAAATACACTATTGGGTGAAGTTTGGTTGACTTCTGCACAGCGGTTTGGGAGTTAACATCAAAATTACATTTCTCGGCTATATCGCATAGATCTCACTGTGAAAAGGCTTAAATGACTTTTTTAATTAAGTTTGATGATTGCGCTCAAACCAAATGTCCTAGAACGAAATTTTCAAATGTAACTACTAGATTGTGATACAATACACTATTGGGTGAAGTTTGGTTGATTTCTGCGCAGCGGTTTGGGAGTGAACATCAAAATTACATTTCTCGGCTATATCGCATAGATCTCACTGTGAAAAGGCTTAAATGACTTTTTTTAATTAAGTTTGAAGATTGCGCTCAAACCAAATGTCCTAGAACTTAATTTCTAAATGTAACTACTAGATTATGATAAAATACACTATTGGGTGAAGATTGGTTGACTTCTACGCAGCGGTTTGGGAGTTAACATCAAAATTACATTTCTCGGCCATATCGCATAGATCTCACTGTGAAAAGGCTAAAATGACTTTTTTAATTAAGTTTGATGATTGCGCTCAGACCAAATGTCCTAGAACGAAATTTCCAAATGTAACTACTAGATTGTGATACAATACACTATTGGGTGAAGTTTGGTTGACTTCTGCGCAGCGGTTTGGGAGTTAACATCAAAATTACATTTCTCGGCCATATCGCGTAGATCTCACTGTGAAAAGGCTTAAATGGCTTTTTTGACCTAAGTTTGAGGATTGCGCTCAAATCAAATGTCCTAGAACCAAATTTCCACATGTAACTACTAGATTGTGATACAATACACTATTGGGTGAAGTTTGGTTGACTTCTGCGCAGCGGTTTGGGAGTTAACATCAAAATTACATTTCTCGGCCATATCGCGTAGATCTCACTGTGAAAAGGCTTAAATGACTTTTTTAATTAAGTTTGAGGATTGCGCTCAAACCAAATGTCCTAGAACTAAATTTCTAAATGTAACTACTAGATTGTGATAAAATACACTATTGGGTGAAGTTTGGTTGACGTCTGCGCAGCGGTTTGGGAGTTAACATCAAAATTACACTTCTCAGCCATATCGCATAGATCTCACTGTGAAAAGGCTTAAATGACTTTTTTTAATTAAGTTTGAAGATTGCGCTCAAACCAAATGTCCTAGAACTAAATTTCCAAATGTAACTACTAGATTGTGATAAAATACACTATTGGGTGAAGTTTGGTTGACTTCTGCACAGCGGTTTGGGAGTTAACATCAAAATTACATTTCTCGGCTATATCGCATAGATCTCACTGTGAAAAGGCTTAAATGACTTTTTTAATTAAGTTTGATGATTGCGCTCAAACCAAATGTCCTAGAACGAAATTTTCAAATGTAACTACTAGATTGTGATACAATACACTATTGGGTGAAGTTTGGTTGATTTCTGCGCAGCGGTTTGGGAGTTAACATCAAAATTACATTTCTCGGCCATATCGCGTTGATCTCACTGTGAAAAGGCTTAAATGGCTTTTTTGACCTAAGTTTGAGGATTGCTCTCAAATCAAATGTCCTAGAACGAAATTTTTACATGTAACTACTAGATTGTGATACAATACACTATTGGGTGAAGTTTGGTTGACTTCTGCGCAGCGGTTTGGGAGTTAACATCAAAATTACATTTCTCAGCTATATCGCATAGATCTCACTGTGAAAAGGCTTAAATGACTTTTTTTAATTAAGTTTGAAGATTGCGCTCAAACCAAATGTCCTAGAACTAAATTTCCAAATGTAACTACTAGATTGTGATGAAATACACTATTGGGTGAAGTTTGGTTGACTTCTGCGCAGCGGTTTGGGAGTTAACATCAAAATTACATTTCTCGGCCATATCGCATAGATCTCACTGTGAAAAGGCTTAAATGACTTTTTTAATTAAGTTTGATGATTGCGCTCAAACCAAATGTCCTAGAACGAAATTTTCAAATGTAACTACTAGATTGTGATACAATACACTATTGGGTGAAGTCTGGTTGACTTCTGCGCAGCGGTTTGGGAGTTAACATCAAAATTACATTTCTCGGCCATATCGCGTAGATCTCACTGTGAAAAGGCTTAAATGGCTTTTTCGACCTAAGTTTGAGGATTGCGCTCAAATCAAATGTCCTAGAACCAAATTTTTACATGTAACTACTAGATTGTGATACAATACACTATTGGGTGAAATTTGGTTGACTTCTGCGCAGCGGTTTGGGAGTTAACATCAAAATTACATTTCTCGGCCATATCGCATAGATCTCACTGTGAAAAGGCTTAAATGGCTTTTTTGACCTAAGTTTGAGGATTGCGCTCAAATCAAATGTCCTAGAACCAAATTTCCACATGTACCTACTAGGTTGTGATACAATACACTATTGGGTGAAGTTTGGTTGACTTCTGCGCAGCGGTTTGGGAGTGAACATCAAAATTACATTTCTCGGCCATATCGCATAGATCTCACTGTGAAAAGGCTTAAATGACTTTTTTTAATTAAGTTTGAAGATTGCGCTCAAACCAAATGTCCTAGAACTAAATTTCCAAATGTAACTACTAGATTGTGATAAAATACACTATTGGGTGAAGTTTGGTTGACTTCTGCGCAGCGGTTTGGGAGTTAACATCAAAATTACATTTCTCGGCCATATCGCATAGATCTCACTGTGAAAAGGCTTAAATGACTTTTTTAATTAAGTTTGATGATTGCGCTCAAACCAAATGTCCTAGAACGAAATTTCCAAATGTAACTACTAGATTGTGATACAATACACTATTGGGTGAAGTTTGGTTTACTTCTGCGTAGCGGTTTGGGAGTTAACATCAAAATTACATTTCTCGGCCATATCGCATAGATCTCACTGTGAAAAGGCTTAAATGGCTTTTTTGACCTACGTTTGAGGATTGCGCTCAAATCAAATGTCCTAGAACCAAATTTCCACATGTAACTACTAGATTGTGATACAATACACTATTGGGTGAAGTTTGGTTGACTTCTGCGCAGCGGTTTGGGAGTTAACATCAAAATTACATTTCTCGGCCATATCGCGTAGATCTCACTGTGAAAAGGCTTAAATGACTTTTTTAATTAAGTTTGATGATTGCGCTCAAACCAAATGTCCTAGAACCAAATTTTCAAATGTAACTACTAGATTGTGATACAATACACTATTGGGTGAAGTTTGGTTGACTTCTGCGTAGCGGTTTGGGAGTTAACATCAAAATTACATTTCTCGGCCATATCGCATAGATCTCACTGTGAAAAGGCTTAAATGGCTTTTTTGACCTAAGTTTGAGGATTGCGCTCAAATCAAATGTCCTAGAACCAAATTTCCACATGTAACTACTAGATTGTGATACAATACACTATTGGGTGAAGTTTGGTTGACTTCTGCGCAGCGGTTTGGGAGTTAACATCAAAATTACATTTCTCGGCCATATCGCGTAGATATCACTGTGAAAAGGCTTAAATGACTTTTTTAATTAAGTTTGAGGATTGCGCTCAAACCAAATGTCCTAGAACCAAATTTTCAAATGTAACTACTAGATTGTGATACAATACACTATTGGGTGAAGTTTGGTTGACTTCTGCGCAACGGTTTGGGAGTTAACATCAAAATTACATTTCTCAGCCATATCGCATAGATCTCACTGTGAAAAGGCTTAAATGGCTTTTTTGACCTAAGTTTGAGGATTGCGCTCAAATCAAATGTCCTAGAACCAAATTTCCACATGTAACTACTAGATTGTGATACAATACACTATTGGGTGAAGTTTGGTTGACTTCTGCGCAGCGGTTTGGGAGTTAACATCAAAATTACATTTCTCAGCCATATCGCATAGATCTCACTGTGAAAAGGCTTAAATGGCTTTTTTGACCTAAGTTTGAGGATTGCGCTCAAATCAAATGTCCTAGAACCAAATTTTCACATGTAACTACTAGATTGTGATACAATACACTATTGGGTGAAGTTTGGTTGACTTCTGCGCAGCGGTTTGGGAGTTAACATCAAAATTACATTTCTCGACCATATCGCATAGATCTCACTGTGAAAAGGCTTAAATGGCTTTTTTGACCTAAGTTTGAGGATTGCGCTCAAACCAAATGTCCTAGAACTAAATTTCCAAATGTAACTACTAGATTGTGATAAAATACACTATTGGGTGAAGTTTGGTTGACTTCTGCACAGCGGTTTGGGAGTTAACATCAAAATTACATTTCTCAGCCATATCGCATAGATCTCACTGTGAAAAGGCTTAAATGACTTTTTTTAATTAAGTTTGAAGATTGCGCTCAAACCAAATGTCCTAGAACTAAATTTCCAAATGTAACTACTAGATTGTGATACAATACACTATTGGGTGAAGTTTGGTTGACTTCTGCGCAGCGGTTTGGGAGTTAACATCAAAATTACATTTCTCGGCCATATCGCGTAGATCTCACTGTGAAAAGGCTTAAATGGCTTTTTTGACCTAAGTTTGAGGATTGCGCTCAAATCAAATGTCCTAGAACCAAATTTCCACATGTAACTACTAGATTGTGATACAATACACTATTGGGTGAAGTTTGGTTGACTTCTGCGCAGCGGTTTGGGAGTTAACATCAAAATTACATTTCTCGGCCATATCGCGTAGATCTCACTGTGAAAAGGCTTAAATGACTTTTTTAATTAAGTTTGAGGATTGCGCTCAAACCAAATGTCCTAGAACTAAATTTCTAAATGTAACTACTAGATTGTGATAAAATACACTATTGGGTGAAGTTTGGTTGACGTCTGCGCAGCGGTTTGGGAGTTAACATCAAAATTACACTTCTCAGCCATATCGCATAGATCTCACTGTGAAAAGGCTTAAATGACTTTTTTTAATTAAGTTTGAAGATTGCGCTCAAACCAAATGTCCTAGAACTAAATTTCCAAATGTAACTACTAGATTGTGATAAAATACACTATTGGGTGAAGTTTGGTTGACTTCTGCACAGCGGTTTGGGAGTTAACATCAAAATTACATTTCTCGGCTATATCGCATAGATCTCACTGTGAAAAGGCTTAAATGACTTTTTTAATTAAGTTTGATGATTGCGCTCAAACCAAATGTCCTAGAACGAAATTTTCAAATGTAACTACTAGATTGTGATACAATACACTATTGGGTGAAGTTTGGTTGATTTCTGCGCAGCGGTTTGGGAGTTAACATCAAAATTACATTTCTCGGCCATATCGCGTTGATCTCACTGTGAAAAGGCTTAAATGGCTTTTTTGACCTAAGTTTGAGGATTGCTCTCAAATCAAATGTCCTAGAACGAAATTTTTACATGTAACTACTAGATTGTGATACAATACACTATTGGGTGAAGTTTGGTTGACTTCTGCGCAGCGGTTTGGGAGTTAACATCAAAATTACATTTCTCAGCTATATCGCATAGATCTCACTGTGAAAAGGCTTAAATGACTTTTTTTAATTAAGTTTGAAGATTGCGCTCAAACCAAATGTCCTAGAACTAAATTTCCAAATGTAACTACTAGATTGTGATGAAATACACTATTGGGTGAAGTTTGGTTGACTTCTGCGCAGCGGTTTGGGAGTTAACATCAAAATTACATTTCTCGGCCATATCGCATAGATCTCACTGTGAAAAGGCTTAAATGACTTTTTTAA